>NC_057802.1:271279849-271521048 GCF_018294505.1 Triticum aestivum | reverse complement strand
AGCCCACCGCCGGCGTGCATCACCGCCGCCTCGCCCTCGCCGACCCGCCTCCTTCGTAGGCGCGCTGCCCGTCCGTCGCCGCCGACCCGCTGCCCGAACTCCACATCCACCGCGCCGCCTCGCGCCGGCAACCGCGCCGCCGTCGCCCGCGGAGCTCTCCACCTCCCTCGGCGCCAGCTCCAGCCGCCGCCCCGCCATCCTCCGTCGCCGCCCGGATCCGGCCGCGGGAGCTCAGGCCACCCCGGATCCGCCCTCCTCCGACCTCCTCCGTCCTCCCCGGCGATCGCTGGAACCCTAGGGTCGCCGGAGACTGCGTTGACCCGCGCCGGGTTGGTCCCGTCCCAGATCCGCCTAACCAAACGGCTTCCCGCACCCCTCCGTCTCGGGACCCCTCCGTCCCAGTTTTCTAGAGGATAATTTTCAGTCCCGATTCTGCATCATTTTTATGCATTGTTCTTCATGCCGTAACTTTATGCATGTTGCTCCGTTTTGCATGCATGATATATCAAAATGTTCATTGGGAGATGCTATTCATTTTCTTCCATTGTGCCATGCTTGTTTGAGTTCATATTGATGCCCTAATCATCGTTGCAGGAGTGCTATATGATGTTATCTGCTGTCTGTTATCAGAACTTGATGATTTGTCTTTTTCATTGCATTTTGTGTGTGCATCCTATGAGCATGAGCTCTACATGTGTCTTGAACTACATCATTCGATATTTACAGAGGTGCTTGTCTTGTATTTTTGTGGTCTATGTGGTGACTAGCACAAGCATGCAAAGTAGTCTCCGTGATGTTGCTGATTTCTGTGACTTGGTCATTTCTGCCAAGTCTGTAGCTGTAACATTTTGTTGCTATGTTGCCATGCTTCTAAAATGGGTTTTATGCATAATCTCGAGATGTTCACTAAGAATGTTTTGTTTTAAATGTTATGCTATATCCATCCATGCCCTTGTTTGCATTTATAGCCTGCTGTAGATTGTTGTAATCTTGCTCTCAACTTGCTAAATAATGTTGCTGTGAGCCTGTTAACATGAAGTTCAGTTTTGACATGTGTTTTGCTAGTGATCCATGCACCCTATGATTATGCTATTGCCATTCTTAGCTTCATGAAAATGTCTTTTTACTTTGAGTTACCTTCACATGCCATGAAATGCTTTGTGATGAGTGATTTGAGCTCGCAAAGATGCCTTCATAATTCTGTTTATGCCATGCTCAGTTTTTCTGCCAAGTCTGAAACTGTTTATGAAACTTGCTATGTTTACATGGGTGCCATCATATCTTCTGTGCCTTTTTGGCTTCTCATCACTAAGGGACTTTTGTTATATGAAATTAGTAGAGTCATGCCATGCCTTTTTTTTATATGATATGTTCCTGGAGCATGTTGTTTGATAGCTCTAAACTTTGTAACCTGATGTTATCTCTGCCATGTCCTGGAATTCTGCCAAGTCTGTAAAACTGTTATTATTTGCAATATTGCCATGTCCTTTTGAGCATGTTTAAGTGATTTCTGGAGATAGCTCAGTGTTCATGTTTTGTCATGCTTTACCTGTACATCATGTCCATGCCTTTTGTTATCATGTTGGGCTGCTGTAGCATACTTGCATGATGCTTGTAATATGCCTAGTTGCTGTTTTGGACAGATTGTTGTTATATCTTGTTTGGAGTGTATGTGTTGCACCGTTGCTCCGTTTTGAGCATGCTCTATATCAAACTTGCTTAGAATTGCATGTAGATTCATGTTATCATGTTGCATACATGCCTTGATTGTGTTTGCTTGATGTTTGAATGCATTTTGCATCAATGCCATGTTTAACTTGTTTTGCTCATATCTTCTAGGCCGTAGCTCCGAATCTAATGAACTTTATATGTAACTTGACTAGAATTTCGTGTAGATCATCTTGGTGCATCTTAACTTGCTGTGTAACAACTTGAACATAAGGTTTATTCAGATCTGGACCAATTTCAAAATTTGCATATGAGGGCTTACCGAATTTGTTATATGTTGTTTCCGGCCTCATTTAAACTTGCTTTGATGTGTTGTTCTTGTATGCATCATATCTTTCCATGAGTAGATTCATGTAGCCTTGTCATGCATCATACTTGGTTGAGCATCATGCCTTGTTCATGTATGCTGTGTTTACTATGTTGTGTGCTTCTTCTCGATAGTTCCCGTGTCGTTGCGATCGTGAGGATTCGTTCGTCTTCGTGGCTTCATCTTCTTCATGGACTCGTTCTTCTTCCTAGCGGGATTTCAGGCAAGAAGACCGCCACCTTGGATCTCACTACTATCATTGCTATGCTAGTTGCTTCGTTCTATCGCTATGCTGCGCTACCTATCACTTGCTCTTCAAGCCTCCCAAATTTCCATGAACCACTAACCTTTGTCACCCTTCCTAGCAAACCGTTGTTTGGCTATGTTACCGCTTTTTGCTCAGCCCCTCTTATAGCGCTGTTAGTTACAAGTGAAGATGAAGTTTGTTCCATGTTGGAACATGGATATCATGAACTTTGTTGGGATATCACAATATCTATTACTTAATTAATGCATCTATATACTTGGTAAAGGGTGGAAGGCTCGGCCTTATGCCTGGTGTTTTGTTCCACTCTTGCCGCCCTAGTTTCCGTCATACCGGTGTTATGTTCCTTGATTTTGCGTCCCTTACGCGGTTGGGTGATTTATGGGACCCCCGTGACAGTTCGCTTTGAATAAAACTATTCCAGCAAGGCCCAACCTTGGTTTCACATTTGCCTCACTAGCCTTTTTCCCTTGGGAGTCGCGCATCCCGAGGGTCATCTTTATTTTAACCCCCCGGGCCAGTGCTTCTCTAAGTGTTGGTCCGAACCGAGCTGCCTGCGGGGCCACCTCGGGGAAACTCGAAGTCTGGTTTTACTCATAGCTAGTCTCATCCGGTGTTGCCCTGAGAACGAGATATGTGCAGCTCCTATCGGGATTGTCGGCGCATCGGGTGGCTTTGCTGGTCTTGTTTTACCATTGTCGTGTCTTGTAAACCGGGATTCCGAGACTGATCGGGTCTTCCCGGGAGAAGGAATATCTTTCGTTGATCGTGAGAGCTTATAATGGGCTAAGTTGGGACACCCCTGCAGGGTATTATCTTTCGAAAGCCGTGCCCGCGATTATGTGGCAGATGGGAATTTGTTAATATCCGGTTGTAGTAAACTTGAAGTAAACTCTTCTAAAATACACCAACCGCGTGCGTAACCGTGATTGTCTCTTTTCGGGGTGGTTCGAGAGGAGAACACGGTTTCTGGGTTATGTTTGACGTAAGTAGGAGTTCAGGATCACTTCTTGATCATTGCTAGTTTCACGACCGTTCTGTTGCTTCTCTTCTCGCTCTTATTTGCGTATGTTAGCCACCATACATGCTTAGTCGCTACTGCAACCTCACCACTTTACCCCTTCCTTACCCATTAAGCTTTGCTAGTCTTGATACCCATGGTAATGGGATTGCTGAGTCCTCGTGGCTCATAGATTACTACAACACCAGTTGCAGGTATAGGTTTTGCGATGATCATGACGCGAGAGCAATGTTACTTGTTTTGGAGTTCTTCTTCTGCTTCTTCTTCGATCAGGGGATAGGTTCCAGGTCGGCAGCCTGGGCTAGCAGGGTGGATGTCGTTTGAGTTTCTGTTTGTGTTTCATCCGTAGTCGGATGTTGATCTTATGTATGATGTATTGATGTATTCTTGCGGCATCTGTATGCCTTGTATGTATACCCATCTATTATGTAATGTTGATGTAATGATATCCACCTTTCAAAAGCGTTTCAATATGCGGTTCTATCCTTGGTGGGACCTTCGAGTCTCTTTAGGATAGTATCGCATATTGGGCATGACACCGTGCCTCCTGAGAATTATGCTTCGTATTGTTTTGCATGTCGATCTAATGCCAGTGATTTGCTTGTTAAGAAGATCATCCTCTTCTATTTTTTCCGTGCTTAAGAAGTTCATCTTCTGATGTTTCATTCATAGCCTATACGACAAGTCGGGTAGGTTAGACGTGAAACCATATGATCTTCCGACCAACTCATGATATTAGGCCGTGATTGGATCGTCGTTTTCCAACCAAAACCGCTTGTAAAACTGACGCTTGTAAATTAAAGCAGATGGTCTGGGGCGAAGGCGCTTGGTTGGTCGATTTCGACTAGTAAAATATCGGAAGTACTTCACACACGATAAAAACGCTGAACGACACTCGGACGATTGCTAATCCAGCCGTTAGCTGTTGTTTCAGCCTTGCCCATGGATGGCATGATACGCACGTCGTGCATGTATCGTCTGGTAATGTCGTCCATATAGCAGTGCTCGTAAAATATACACTGGTCTCTCAAATTACACGCGTAACCCGCCGGTTTTACTTACAGACCTCGGGCCCTCGGTTTCATTACGCCTGAATTTTACGCGTTGTTTCCGATGACGAGTAAATTATACTTGTATGTTAATACAGGTTTGAAATAAACCAGAGCTCCCAAGCGCGGCCTTACCGTTTCATGCCGTCTCAGTTTCTCGAAGTTGCTCATAGGTGTCCGATGAACCTGGCATCCTGAATGAGCAGCGGGCGCTGTATCAGACCATCCGTAGGGCCCGCGAGGCCCTCTCCGTTGTCCTTCGAGTTGTTGCGCTCGCCGTGGCGCCGAGCATTGTTAACATCGTCAACGAACATGAGGATTTAGGAGATGACTTTATTTTGACTGGATGATACTAGGGACCCACTAGGGCCATAGCCGTACGTACGCAAGTGCCTCCTTATTATGTACAACTATATTTTTTTGCTTTCTCCTGGTTTCCTGACATCACGGTCCCACACCATTGTCAACCTATGTAGTCAATATAAACGAGAGAATTGCACAAGGTGCGGCCGACAGCTGGGACCAAGCAGCTCGAGCAGTATTTGTGTTTTTGAGGCGTGAGCACTGCAGAGTTTTTCTTGGCGATGATTTCGTTCTTGTTCAGAGGAGAGGAGGGTATTAACTAGGCGGGCTGTGGCCCGTCTAGCCCAGGCCAGATATCCAGCCCAGATACTAATTTTTTCAAGATGAAAATGGCTAGCCCAGCTATACGTCTTTTTGAGGAATACCCAGGCAAGGTCAACTTGTTATTCTCCGCCCCGCTGGGCTGCAAATCTTTCCTAGGAGGGATGCATTAGGCTTAACAGGAAAATGGGCTTTAAAAAATAATAAATGGGATGTAATTATAAAAACTGGGCAGTAACTATAAAAAAATGCACCAAACACGAAATTAGTTTATAAAATATTATTTATGGATTTTGAAAATCTTAAATTTTCATTGTTGCACACGCAATGTTTCGTTGGATTTTTACGTAATACAAATTTATATTTAATCTGACTAGAAATTTCGGGATAAAAATATTTCGGATCCCATCAAAATGTGGGAAATTTTATTGAATTCTGTCTTCAACGGTTGGTTGAAATTATTAATCGTTGTCCTAGCTAGAAAATGGGTTGTACTTTAACAAACTGTAAATGGGCTGTTGTAAATTCCATTAGAATTCAAAAATGGGCTGTACATTCTTACAAAACGCAAATGGGCTATAAGTTCTCTGCCACACACTTGTGGGCCTACTAAGTGACCCGTCCCCTAAAAAAAATAAGTTGACGCGTATGCAAGGCTTTGTCAACTTATTATAGTCAACACACGGTTCTAGCAGCAGTGGCCCTTGGATGTCTATCCAACGGATGTCATGCTTCTTCTGCAATCTCGGATATTATTAGCTTCGGCCGCCCAAAAAATGATTCCTCCCCCTGACATCTAGGGCGCACCGTTTCGGAGGCTGACCTGTGGGCCTACTAAGTTGGAGCGTACCAAGGGCTTTGTCAACTTAGTCAATATAAACGATTCTAGTTTCAGTGACCGTACGATGTCCATCCAACGGCCGTAGTGCTTCTTCAACCTCTGGTCTTCTTGGTCCAGCCGCCCAAAGCAGCGCCGGTCGTGCCGCCTGCTCCTGCCTCCCGTGGCCGGCTGTGCTGCCGCGGAGGCCTCACCGCCCCCATACTACTCCCACCGCTGGCCAGGCCATCCCTCCACTCGCCCACACCCCCTGTTATTCTGCGGCGACGGCAGCCTCACACCGAAGTCGAACCAGTGAACCCTCGTACTCCTCTCCGCGCGGGCTTCCACTGCTGCGTCTTCCCCGGCTCCGCGTCGTCCCCTTCCTAGGCTTCGCCATCGTCCACCGCCCTGGTGCTCTCGGCACGGCGTGGTCAACGTGGTCAACGACCGACTTCCATCGGAAGAGTACTGTACGTGGAGAGGCTGACAGCTGGGTCCACGGTGGCCGCAAGGAAGTGCCTCCTTATTACGCGCAAAATAATTATTCCTCCACCTCACAGCGGGGACCCACCGGACGGGCCACCTTATTTCGCAAAAAAAAATGTTTCCCCCCTGACTGCTGGGACCCACCGGACGAGCCACCGTATTTCGCGAAAAAACGTTCCCCCCGCTGTCAGCTCGGACCCACCGGAAGTGCCTCCTTATTACGCACAAAAAAATTAATACTCCCCCTGCTAGCTGGGACCCACCTTGGTGGGAGGCTGACTTGTGGGCCTACTAAGTTGACGGGGACGGAGGGCTTTGTCAACTTAGTCAATATGAACGATTCTAGCTCCAGTGACCGTACGATGTCCATCCAACGGCCGTAGTGCTTCTTCAACCTCTGGTCTTCTTGCTCCAGCCGCCCAAAGCAGCGCCGGTCATGCCGCCTGCTCCTGCCTCCCGTGGCCGGCTGTGCTGCCACGGAGGCCTCACCGCCCCTACTATTCCCACCGCTGGCCAGGCCCTGCGGCGACGGCAGCCTCACACCGCAGCCGAACGAGTGAACCCTCATACTCCTCTCCGCGTGGGCATCCACTGCCGCGTCTTCACCGGCTCCGCATCGTCCACTTCCTAGGCCTCGCCGTCGTCCACCGCCCTGGTGCTCTCGGCGCGGCGTGGTCAACATGGTCAAGGAACGACTTCCATCGGACGTGGACTGTACGTGGAGAGGCTGACAGCTGGGTCCACGGCGGCAGCAAGGAAGTGCTTCCTTATTACGCAGAAAATAATGATTCCTCCACCTGACAGCAGGGACCCACCGGACGGGCCACCGTATTTCCCGAAAAAAGTCCCCCCTGACTGCTGGGACCCACCAGCTACACCTTCGCACGCAAGGAAGTGCGTCCGGGCAAAAAAAAAACGATTCGCCCCCTGACTGCTGGGACCCACCAGCTACATCTTCGCACACAAGGAAGTGCGTCCGGGCAAAAAAACACCAAAACGATTCGCCCCCGTGACTGCTGGGACCCACCAGCTACATCTTCGCACACAAGGAAGTGCGTCCGGGCAAAAAAACACCAAAACGATTCGCCCCCGTGACTGCTGGGACCCACCAGCTACATCTTCGCAGGCAAGGAAGTGCCTGACAGTCGGGACCCACCTGGTCGAAGCGTACGTAGCGTTGTCATTCTGGTCGCGAACGTGTACGTACATATATACTGGTCGATGTAGAGGCGCGCACGTGTCGTAGTAGAGGCGCGTACGTGTCGTAGTAGAGGCACCCACGTAGCATGTACACGTACGTACAACGGCCAGGGTGCAAGAAAGAAAATACGGCCACATACGTACATACGGGCAGGGAACGCCTACTCACGCATACGTACGGCGAGGGCTCATGTACATGGATGGGTCAGAACGGAGAAACAACGTCGTCGTCGTGTTCATGGGGAGGCAACGGAATGCGTTGTGTTCATGGGGAGGCAACGGAATGCGTCGTGTTCATGGGGAGGGGTGTGGCGTACCGCAAAATGGAGGAAACGGACCTCCTACGGTCGAAACGGGGGTCCTGTTGATCGAGAGGAGTGGGGCGTACCACAAAACAGAGGAAACAGACTTCCAACGGTTGAAACGGGGGTCCTGTTGATCGGGAGGGGTGTGGCGTACCGCAAAACGGAGGAAACGTACCTCCTACGGTCGAAACGGGGGTCCTGTTGATCGGGAGCGGTGTGGCGTATCGCAAAACGGACGAAACGGACCTCCTACGGTCGAAACGGGGGTCCTGTTGATCGGGACGGGTGTGGCGTACCGCAAAACGGACGAAACGGACCTCCTACGGTCGAAACGGGGGTCCTGTTCATCAGGAGGGGTGTGGCATACCGCAAAACGGGACTCCACGGGATACTGTTCATCTCCATCGTCGACCTCCTCCAGCCTCCACGGGCTACCGTCAACCTCCTCCAGCCTCCACGGGCTCCTGTTCATCCAGCCTCCTACGCGCGCTACTCCACCAGCCACTGTTCAACCACCCCTCCACGGGCACCCCTCCACCGTCTACTGTTCATCTAGCCCTCCACACCACGGGGTCCTGTTCAACCACCCCTCCACGGGCACCCCTCCACCGTCTACTGTTCATCCAGCCCTCCACACCACGGGGTCCTGTTCATCCAGAGGCAATGCCACCACTCACTGTTCATCCAAACCCCCGCCACACTCACTGTTCATCCAATCGATCGGCTTCAGTTAGCAGAAGTAGCGAAGGAATCGCTCGATCGGGTTCAGTTAACAGCCATCGATCGATCGCTCGGGTTCAGTAACGCGTAGCCTGCAGTGCAATCGCTCGGGTTCAGTTAGAGCCCAATGCCTCGCTCGGGTTCAGTTAGAGCCAACGCCTTGCACACACGCGCGTACGTGTACGAGAGAAACGCGCATCGCTCGGCCCCCGACCTCCCACCGTAACCGGGAACTCCCCGAAATTTTCCTCCCCCTCGCTTCTACCATGGTTTTTCCGTCATGGATGGCCCAAAGAATGTCTTGCAGCTGCGTCTCCGGCCCGCCCAGGACGAAAAGCCCATTTCTGTCATGTTTTTTGTTATAGAAGTAGGAGCCCACCACATCTATGATGATATCGGGTTTTGTCACAATTATCGTCATAGAAGTGTCATATGTATGACAGAAAAAAATTTGGTTCGGCCCAAAATGTCACGGATGTGTCTTTTTTTTGTAGTGTCACCGTCGCCATGCCATCGTGCTGACAGAACTTTCCCTCGTCCTCAACTGGATCAAGAGCTCGAGGGACATCTTCGAGCTGAACGTGTGCTGAATGCGAAGGTGTCGTACGTTCGGTGCTTGGATCGGTTGGATTGCGAAGACGTTCGACTACATAAACCACGTTACTAAACGCTTCCGCTTTCGGTCTACAAGGGTACGTGGACACACTCTCCCCGCTCATTGCTATGCATGTCCTAGATAGATCTTGCGTGATCGTAGGAAATTTTTGAAATACTGCGTTCCCCAACACTTTACACTTTGGCGCCAACTTATTTGTACCCTTGGCGGACTGAATGTGCCTAAGGACAAGGTGCCTTCCTCAAAGCACTGGGCATGAACCCATGCAGCTGTGATAGCGACACAGGGCTTGCTGGTAGCATGCAACACGCGTAGCAGCCCAAAGACTATTCTCCTCGAGAAGCACAACGTCGTCACGCTGGTGTTGTTCCTGCGCTGCTTCATCGTAGGCAAGCACTCGAGGTGACCCGTAAATGAGTTCTGTGGGGATAACTGCTTCTGCCCCATAGACTAGGGAGAAGGGAGTCTGCCAGGTAGCTCAATTTGGTGTCGTTCCGAGGGACCAAAGAACCACCGGTAGCTCATCGATCCGTCGCCTACTACAGTTCTGCAGCTTATCAAATGTTCTTGTCTTGAGACCTCGCAACAATTCAGGGTTCACCCTCTTAGCTTGTCCATTGCTTCTGGGATGTGCAACAGAAGCAAATGAGGTCTTGCTTCCGAGGGCATGAACATATTGCATGAAGGCTTGACTAGTGAACTGGGTGTCGTTGTCGGTGATGATCCGGGCGGGGACCTCGAAGCGGCACACCAATCCTTTCAAGAACTTGATAGCTGACTGAGCAGTCACCTTTCTCACAGCTTCTACTTCCGGCCACTGTGTAAACTTGTCGATGGCAACAAACAAGAATTCAAAGCCCCCGGCAGATCCGGGGAAAGGGCCGAGGATATCGAGCCCCCAGACTGAAAATGGCCATGACAAAGGGATTGGCTGAAGAGCTTGGGCAGGCAGATGGATATTCTTCGAATGGAATTGGCATGCTTCACATTTGGTGACTAGCTTGACCGCATCTTGGAGGCTGTGGGCCAATAAAATCCTTGTCGGAATGCTTTCCCAACTAATGCCCTTGATCCAATGTGGGAGCCGCACATGCCTTTGTGTATTTCTGCCAGCAGTTCCTTTCCTTCTTCCCGGCAGATGCACTTCAATTTCACACCGTTGGGCCTCCTTCTATATAGTGTGTCAGCGACAAACTGATACATACTGGCCCTTCGGGCTACTCTTTCAGCTTCTTCTTGATCTTCGGGAAGTTCTCCGGTTTGGAGGAAGTGGACAATGTGCCTTGCCCAAGTTGGAGCCTGGGGCTCGGCAACAAGGACTAGCGGCACCCCGTCATCTGCGAGAGCGCATTCCTCGACCGCGGGAACCAGTGGCCCGGCAGGAGGGTGTAGCCCGGCAATCGATGGGGAGTTGTTTCCAGCAGGCTCCCTGCCAGGAGCCCTGAGAGGCTCTACTGGGAGAGGCTTACCAGAGTCCAATTTCCTCCTCTTTCAGGCCATTGTGGCTGGGGATACGGAGGGCTGAGTAAGATGGAGAACAAAAGTTCCTGGTTCCACAGGAAGCTTCTGTGCAGCACACTTTGAGAGATAATCAGCAATGCTATTTTCTGCATGGGGTACGTGCTCTATTTGGAATCCATCAAAGTGCTCCTCTAATCTTCTCACTTCATCGACGTATGCCTCCATAAATGGACTTTGGTAATCCTTGTTGACTTGTCTCACCACAAGTTGTGAATCTCCTCGAATGATCAGCTTCTTGATTCCCAATTCAGTGGCAATTCTGAGCCAGGCAAGGAGCTCTTCATACTCTATTGTATTGTTGGTTACCTCCTCTCCGGGAAAATGCATCTGGACGACGTACTTCAGGTGCTCTCAGTGGGAGCAACGAGAAGCACGCTAGCCCCTGCACCTTGTAGGGAGAAGGCACCATCAAAATACATAATCCATTCTTGGGGCGCTTCCTTGCCGGGAACAACTGTTTCCAGCACTTCTTCATCAGGGGTTGGCGTCCATTCTTCAATAAAATATGCCAATGCCCTGCTCTGGATTGTCGATGTGCTTTCAAACCTCATGCCAAAGCTGGATAACTCCAATGCCCACTCCACTATTCTTCCGGTAGCCTCTGGGTTTCGGAGTATCCTTTGCAAAGGAAAGCGGGTGACCACCGTGATCTCATGGGCTTGGAAGTAGTGGTGCAGTTTCCTTGAGGCCATGATGAGGCCAAAAATCAAGTTTTGCACACCAGAGCACCTGGATCTAGCCCCCTACAATAGGGAGCTGACGAAGTACGATAGGCGCTGCACCACTCTCTTCCTTGCCGCGTCCTTGTGGTGTCCTTCGCTGCCGTGCTCTTCTTTATCCTGATCCACATCTGGCCTTGCCAGGCTGTTCTCACTTTCTGTCTCTTCTACTTCCCACTGCGCCGCTAGGGCTGCGCTAACCACTTGATTAGTTGCCGCCAAGTATAGCAGCAACATCTCTTGTGGTTTGGGCGCAACCAAAGTAGGCACATAGGACAAGTAGGTCTTCAAATCTCGCAATGCTGTGTCTGCTTCAGGAGTCCACTTCATGGGCCCTGCCTTCTTCAAAATTTTGAAGAACAGCAGGGCGCGCTCGGCAGACTTGGAGATGAAGCTGCTAAGCGCGTCAACACACCCTGTTAAACACCTCACATCTTTAACTGTCTTGGGTGCCTGAATCTGCTCGATAGCCTTGATCTTGACAGGGTTGGCTTCTATCCCACGATGGGACACAAAGAACCCAAGTGGCTTGCCGGAGGGAACGCCAAACACACACTTCTCCGGGTTCAGCTTCAAGTTGATCTTTTGCAGATTAGCAAATATCTCCTCCAAATCCTGGATGAGGGTTGATCTATCCTTGGTCTTGACCACAATATCATCCATATAGGCTTCAATGTTCCTGTGCAGCTGTGATTCAAAACCAATCTGGAGTGCTCTTGCAAAAGTGGACCCGGCACTCTTCAACCTGAAAGGCATGCGCACGAAGCAGTGCCACATGGGGTGATGAATGAAGTCTTCTCTTCATGTTTCTTGGACATAAAGATCTGATGATATCCAGAGTACGCATCCAGAAAATAGAGAAACTCACATCCTGAGGTGGAATCCACAATCTGGTCGATGCGCGGCAAGGTAAATGGATCCTTCGGACATGCCTTGTTAAGATCTGTGAAATCTATGCATAGCCTCCGTTTTCCGTTAGCCTTGCGTACGACTACTGGATTTGCCAACCACGTCGGATGCAGTACTCCTCTGACCAAACCAGCTGCCTCAAGTTTCTTGATCTCTTCTGCTATGAATTGCTGCCGCTCCAAGGCTTGCTTTCGGACCTTCTGCTTGACGGGTCGGGCATGTGGGTAGACTGCAAGGTGGTGCTCGATTACCTCCCTGGGAACGCAGGGGATATCAGATGGTTGCCAAGCAAACACATCGATATTCGCCCACAAGAAGGCAACGAGCGTGCTTTCCTATTTGTCATCAAGGGTGGCACTGATAGTAAAAGTACCATCAGTGCCAGCCAGTGAAGTGGTCTTGGATCTCTTGCTATTGGAACTCTCCGGCAAGTCACCGACAGGCGCAGTATACTCCGAAGAGGTACGCTTCCCGGATTCCTTGCTGGTGTCCCTGCTAGCCTTCTTCTTTCCTTTGATTTCCTTGGCAAGAGTTGCGGCTTCCGCGGTCTCTGCCGCGACTGCGTCCCGAAACATCTTATCCACGCAAATGATTGCGTCCTTCTCGTCTGACAGAATGGAAATGACTCCCACAGGTCTCGGAATCTTCAAGGTGTTGTAGGCATAGTGGGATGCCGCCATGAATTTTGCCAGAGCTAGGCGTCCAAGGATTCCATTGTACAGCAGGGGGAGGTTGACCACATCAAACACAACCTTCTCAGTTGGTAGTTCAACTCTCCTCCGAAACAACGTGATCTTTCCCTTAGGATGACTCCTACCGGGGTTGATTCCTTGAAACGTGCCTGTGACCTTGAGTTCCTCCTCTGCTATCTGAAGTCTGCTGATGACCTTTGGGAAAATTAGATTCAACCCGGCCCCGCGTCAACCAACATCTTTCTGACTTTGAGGTTGCGGACCATTGGTGAGACCAACAACAACAAGCATCCGACCACCGTCGTGCGGTCAGGTTGGTCCTCTTTGTCAAAGATGATGGGCGTGCGTGACCATTTGAGCGGCTTCCGAGACTCTACCGCCGGCTCCACGACATTGACCTGACGCGTCCACCGTTTAAGTTGGCGATGAGAGGAGTGTAGAGATGCACCTCCGTCAATGCACAGGGCGTCAGTGGCCTTCTGGAATTCCTGCTCGCTGGTTTCCTCTTCATCCCCTCCATCACTGCCATCATTGCAATCCTCCTTCTCTCTGCCCCTGGCGGGTTTCCCATGGTTCCGAAAAGCCTTGCTGGGGCGATTTGCTTCACCGCCCCGGCCCTTCCCACCAGCGCCATTCTAACCTTTTTCCTTATCACGCTTCTCATATTCAGCCTTCTGCTTCTTGATGAGCTGCTCAACCTGATGGCAATCTTGGAGATCGTGGCCCTTGGTCCGATGAATCTTGCAATATAGACCATCACCTTTCCCAGCTTTCTCAGCAGCCGATGCCTCCTGGCAGTCAGCGCACACGGCAACTTTCTTGCCGGGGGCTTCGGCCTTAGCCTTCTTGCCGGTACTAGGCGTGCCCTATCCCTCAACGGTCAATACTGCTTTACCCTTGCACTTCTTGTAGTGCTTCTTGTTCTTCTTCTTCTGACTGGTGGCCTCATCGTCATCTTCTGAGTCGACGTCGACGCCATCCTCTTCTCCAGGGAGCTTCCTCCCTTCCTCCACCCGAGCACACTTATCCACCAAAGTGTAAAGTTCCTTCACAGTCTTGGGCAACCGGACGTTCATCTTGGATCGTATCCGACGGTCGCGCACGTTGGACTGGAACGCAGCTATCACAGCTGCCCGGTGGATATCTAGAATACTCCTGTGGACTTGGCTGAACCTCTGCATGTACTTTCGCAGAGCCTCTCCTTCCTTCTGTGGGAGAGGCTGCAAATCGCTGGACCGCCCTGGTTCTTGGTGGCCGCCCGTGAAGGCGCCAACGAACTCATGGCATAGGTCAGCCCAGGTCGAGATGGAGTTCACCGGCACATGCATCAGCCACGAGCTCACGTTTGGCTTGAGCGCCAAAGGGAAGTAGTTGGCAAAAACCTTCTCATCACTTCCCCCGGCAGCTTGAACAGTGATGGTGTAGATGCTCAAGAACTCTGACGGGTTCAGTCTCCCATCGTACTTCTTAGGAATATCTAGCTTGAACGTGCGGGTGGATGGCCAACGGACTTGCCGCAACTCACGGGTGAAGGCAGGGCACCTAGCCTCGAAAGGCGGGTACCCACCTTTGCCGAGCGCAGGCTCATCGATGTTGAGGCCGTCGTGCCCATTGGACTGGCGGTGGTTGTTGCAGCGTCACTCGATGGTGACATTCGGGCCCTCCATCTGCCTGTCCTCTGGGGCTTGCCGTCGACCTTGATGTGCTCGAGGATCGGACGAAGCCATCGAGACGTCATCAAGCTCTTGGTTGCATGGTCCTCGCGCTGGCTGCCGCGGTGGGGATTGTACCGTGGGGGTGGCCCCTTCCATAGGGCCTGCAGCGTGGGCTGCCGCCGTCGCTTGGGGAGGCCGTGGCGGGCCAGCTTGCTGTGAGCCTCTAGCCTCGGCAAAGCCAATCAGACTCTGAATGGTGGCTCTCCACTAATCCATCTGATTGGCTGCTGGTGGAAACCTCAGCAGCAGCTGAGCCCGCACCATGGCTCTGAAGTTGTGCTTGGCATCGGTGATGATGATGTAGACCGCAGCATCGCCCGGCCCCTGACGGTGCCAGCGGTGGCTGCGCCGGGTTCCCGTTGTCGGTATCCAGTTACTGGGATGGCGTGGTGACGAGGTGATGGCGCGTGTGGGCCAACGACTTCGTTTGGAGAATTGGCTGGGCCAGTCTGCTTCGGAGGCGGTGCATGTCTTGCGCCCGCCCCCACAGTAGGGGCGGCTGTATGATTGTGATTTGTCTCAGGACGAACGTCACCATCGTGGATATGCCCCTCGACTAGGCCAGGAGGGACAAAAGGAATAATCTCTCTACCCGTACCTCGCGGAGCGTGGTCGCCGGGATGTTGTTGGCGCTGTCCTTCTCCGGTGCCTCCTGCTCCTGCTTCGGCCGCGGGGGAAGTGGTGATGATGCCGCCTGCGCCGACCACGTCCTCCGCAGCGCCTACATCCTCCTACGTCCCCGCATTCCCCGCGATGTCGGCGGTCGCGGGCGGTGGGGCCTTCGAGGTGGACGGGTGAGCGACGGCACCGGGCTTCTTCGTGGGCGCCATAGTTGATGGAGCCGTCGATGATGAAAATGGAGATGAAGATGATGCGCTGCTCATGCTCTCGGGTTCATGCAAGTGATGCCTCGACCTGGCGCACCAAAGATGTCGTGGGAAACCATGGCCACCTATGGGGCCAAAGAGCCCGTTTTGGTTCGGTGGAGGGATGGGCACACAAAAAGCGGAGAAGCCTAACACAACACGACAGAGATCACACGGGCAGTTTTACCCAGGTTGGGGCCGCCGCGAGGTGTAAAACCCTACTCCTGCTTTGGTGGATTGATGGTGGGAAAGCGCAGTGCTCTTGCCCGACAGGGTTGCCTCAGGGCGAGAGGGGCTACGCGCGTATGAGTGTGAGGGGGTCTAAATCCTTTCTACGGTTGCCATGGGCCTCCTTTTATAGATCAAGGGGTCACCACAGTGGCAAATCAGTCTTTACATACTGATTAGCAAGCAGTGCTATCATACCTAACTCTGTAGGCTGACAGAGCGTGTTAAATGTGCCGCTCAATGTCACATCACAGCTTGCATGGCAGGCCCTGCCGGCCTGTTTTGCCAGCTTCGCACCTGCTTGCTTGACACGTCTCTGGACAGGTGTCGCTTGGAGGTATCTTCTGTAGGAAGTGGCTGCCATGTGGCGGAGAACAGCTACTTAGTCACTTAGGAGCTTGACATCGCACTGATCGATGACGTGCGTCGCTGTGGGGTGGTGAGGTGGAGTGGTCCGCCTCCATGAGCCCCGGCAGGCATGCTGGGGTGATCTTTGGAGGCTTGCTTCTAGGGCAACCCCAACCTCGCCAGGCTCGCTTGCCTGGCAAGGGAGATCCCTCTCGTAGTGGATTCTTCTCTCTCTGGCTAGTCTTGGTCTTCTTGATATGCACGTTGGTCCTTCAAAGAACTGATCCCTCGTGCCTTGATCCGATCTTGGTGTCGTAATCTTGCTCTTCGGTCTGTGCACAGTCTGGGCTACGGACCTAGGGTTTGTTGCACCGACACGTTCCTGCGTGAAAACCTGAAATATCCGCCTGGCACCCCTCAGACATTCCGGGAATCCCACACAGGCTGGCAGAGCACAACCTAAACATCTTAAAAGGCTTCAGGCTGGTGAAACAGACTCTACGCCGGTTTTTTGAACCCAAACAGCAAGCCATGGGCGAAGAACTCGCAAAACTACTGGAGGCCGGATTCATCCGCGAGATCAAGCACCCTGAGTGGTTAGCAAATCTGGTTATGGTACACAAAAAGGTCAAGTCCTGGCGGCTCTGTGTCGATTTTAAAAACTTTAACAAGGCCTGCCCTAAGGACCCTTCCCCCCTGCCAAGAATAGACCACATCACTGACGCCACTGCCGGACACGACTCGCTATGCTTCCTTGACGCGTTCTCCGGATACCACTAGATCAAGATGAAGGAGTCTGACCAGGCGGCAACCACATTCATTACTCCCTATGGGCCTTTCTGCTTCAACACCATGCCGTTCAGGCTGAAAAACGCAGGTGCCACATACCAACGCATGAATCAAGCATGGCTCAAAAACTAAATCCTTAGAATGGTCGAGGCGTACATGGACGATGTGGTTGTCAAAACCAAAAACATCGACCAGCTGATAGACGACCTCCGCCAAACCTTCGTCGACTTGTGAGCCTATGATATACAACTCAACCCGGAAAAATGCGTCTTCGGGGTCCCTACCGAAAAGTTGCTCGGATTCTTCTTCGCCCATAGAGGAATCGAGGCCAACCTGGCCAAAATTAGTGCGCTATCCCATCTCGCAATACCAACAGAGCTCAAGCACATCCGAAAATTGGCTGGATGCGTGGCAGCTTTGAGCCGCTTCATATCTCGCCTTGGAGAAAAGGCGCTCCCACTTTACAGACTACTTAAAAAGACAAAGAACTTCCAAAGGACAGACGAAGCAACTACGGCGCTTGAGGAAATTAAAACACTTCTCGCTGGCAACCCTATCCTGGCCACACCTAGCGTCGGCGAGCCCATGCTACTATACATTTCAGCCACCAATGAGGTGGTTAGCGCGGTGCTTGTCGTGGAGAGGGAATCTGAGGGCCACAAGTTCCAAGTCTAGAAGCCTGTCTATTATGTGTACGAAGTACTTACGCCACGCAAATCACAATACCCCCACTATCAAAAGATAGCTTACACAGTTTTTATGGTGTCCTGAAAGCTACGACACTACTTTCAAGAATGTTCGGTCACAGTGGCTTCAGAGGTCCCTTTGAATGATATAATCAACAACAGGGATGCCACGAGCCGCATCGCCAAATGGGCCATCGAGCTCCTTCCCTTTGAGATAACATGCAAACCACGCCAAGCTGGTCGACTTTATAGCCGAATGGACCGAAGCCGAACTACCCCGAGAGTACAATACATGTTTGCACTAGATGATGTATTTCGACGGCTAAAAATGTTAGCTGGACTGGGGGCTGGGGTCAGCCTAATCTCCCCTACAGGCGACACTGTTCGGTATGTCCTACAAATAATGTACATGGACTCCAACAACACAGCCGAATATGAAGCACTACTACATGGTCTTCGTCTGGCCACGTTAATGGGAGTGCAGTGCCTCGAAGTAAGGGGAGATTCAAACCTAGTGATCTCTCAAGTCAACGGCAAATTCGACGCCAAGGACCCCAAGATGGCGGCATACAAAAATGCGGTTCTCCGGATATCGGCCCTATTCGAGGGCCTAGAATTCCACCATGTCTCTAGGGACAACAACCAATCCTCGGACGTCCACGCTCGCATGGGCGCCAAGCACAACCCGGTTCCCAAAAAAACTTTCCTCGAGCGACTCTTCAAACCCTCTGTAGTATGGCAGGACGGTAACACCGACACACTAATCAATGAGCCCGCTCACAGTGTTTTCTCAGAAAAGGAGCCCGACGACCATATCATCGGCAGCTCCGCACTCGAGGAAACACCTTCCGCCCATGAAATCATGGCCGTAATTGCCCCCTAGACAGAATCTCTGCTCGCCTACCTCATTCTACAATAGCTCCTGGAGGACCACACGAAGGCACGACGTATAGTCTGGCGCTCTAAAGCATACAAGGTCCATGAGGGAGAGCTTTACAAAAAAAGCACCACAAGAATCTTACAAAGGTGCATCTCCGAAGAAGAGGGGCATTAACTCCTGGTAGAAATACACGCGGGCATTGGCAGCCACCACGCGGCAGCTCAGGCCTTGGTCAGTAAGGCTTTCCGAGCAGGATTCTTTTGGCCTACCGCCCGCGAGGATGCCCGGTCTCTCGTCCAACGTTGCGTTGGATGCCAGCTGTTCGCAAATCAAAGTCACATGCCACCGACAATTCTTCGGATGATATCGATAACATGGCCTTTCGCGGTCTGGGGTCTCGACATGGTCGGTCCACTCAAAGAGGCACAAAGAAAAAGAAGTACCTATTGGTCATGGTCGACAAATTCACCAAGTGGATTGAGGCAAGGCCCATCACTTCGGCAGAATCTGGACCAGTCGTCGTCTTGTTCAAACGTCGTACACCGTTATTGTGTCCCCCACAACATAATTACCAATAATGGTACCAACTTCACCGCCCAGGAAGTTAAAGAATGGTGCGGCAAAATGGCCATTAAGCTCGATTACGCCTCGGTGCATCACCCACAGACCAATGCACAGGTCGAATGGGCCAAGGGGCTCATTATGAGCGGCATCAAGCCTCGCCTGGTCCGATCACTTGAACAATCAGACTGCCATTGGGTCGAGGAACTCGATTCTGTATTATGGGGGCTATGCACTATTCCTAACGGATCAACCAGATACACACCATTTTTATGGTATAAGGTGTGGAAGCCATTCTCCCATGTGACCTCATTCATGACGTGCCTAGAGTGCGCATGTACGAAGAAAAGGAAGCCGAGTTGGATTGGCAGGACGACTTGGACGCTCTTGAAGGAGAAGGGGATATAGCTTGGGCTTGATCCCCACTTTATCAGCAGCAAGCACGGCGCTACCAAAACCGCGAAGTCTGGGAGAAGACATACAATGTGGGTGACCTCATCCTCCGGCTCCCCGAAAAGCAGAAGCATAAGCTCTCACCCAAATGGGAAGGCCCGTACATCATTGACGAAGTACTTGCAGGAGGCACATTCGCCGCCCGTCCGATGATCGCCTCTAGCCGAACCCGTGGAATGTAGCCCAGTCGCAGCGCTTCTATGCCTCAGTTAGACATCGTCACCCGCTTACATCCTCACCTCTCTTTATTTTTTCCTTTTATTTGGGACATGGCAGGCGTTCGGCTAAACCAAGCCATACCAAGCCAATACCGTACACATCATTGGATGTAACACCCGAATCGTCTCTACGGTTGCCATGGGCCACCTTTTATAGATAAATTGGTCACCATAGTGGCAAATCAGTCTTTTACATACTGATTAGATAGAAAATAGTGCTATCATACTTAACTCTGCAGGCGGACAGAGCACATTAAATGCACCGCTCAGTGTCACATCACAGCGTGCCCGGTAAGCCTTACCGGGTCGTTTTGCCAGCTTCGTGCCTGCTTGCTTCACACGTCTCAGGACGGTTGTCACTTGGAGGTGTTTTCTGTAGGAAGTGGCTGCCATGTGGCAGGAAGTAGCCACTTAGTCACTTAGGGGCTTGACACCGCACCGATCGATGACGTGCATCGCTGTGAGGTGGTGCGGTGGAGTAGTTCGCCTCCGCAAGCCTCGGCAGGCCTACCGAGGTGGTCTGGAGGCTTGCTTCCGGGGTAACCCCAACCCCACCAGGCTCGCGTGCCCGGCAAGGGAGGTTTTCCATTAGTGACATCTTGTCTCTCTGGCTTGACTTGGTCTTCTCGACCAGCTCTCTGATTCTTCAAAGAGCTGATCCCTTCATGCTTGGTTTGATCTCGGGTGATGCAAACTTTTCCTTAGGCCTATGCACAGTCTAGGCAACGGACCCAGGGTTGTTGCACCGACAGGAGCCCCCGGGCCTGGCCCGAAGGTGTTGTCGGGCGTCGTCGGGGTAGGCCCTAATGAGTGCACAGGCAGTAGCGTAGTCGTGGCTTGCTCTTTTGAGATCTTCTTTGCTTCTTCATTAACCTGAGCCCAGGTCAGTTTTCGGTTCTCCCGCGTGTCGTGTAATGCCAATTGTAGTGGGGCCACCCTTGTAATGGCCCGTGAATGACTGTAACACACGGGCGAGTAACTGCCAATTCACTCTTCCCACCACGCCCTTATCCTTGGCCACGTATGCTGCATGTATTGAGTGGGGTAGGTAATGGAGGCGCGTGGTGCGGGAGAGCACCAAGGCAGGGGACCAGTCTTCTTGGATTGGTGGAGGAGGACGACGGTTACCCGCCAGGGGATCAGCCCCCAACCCTGGCCCTCCTATAAAAGGAGGGGTGAAGGAGGAGTGGGAGTACTCATCCAGACATTTCTCTTCCTTTATCCTCCTCTTTCTTCTGGGTATGCTGAAAGGGAGAGCCCGGGGCCAGGCCCCGGGCCCTAGCTTGGGGTTGGCAATGTCGAATGCTTGTGCTGATGCTTGGGGAGTGAGTCTGGTCCAGGCCCTTAGGAGGCGCGGTGGACGTGCCGTTCATGGTGCAGGAGATATCAAGCTTTCCCATTGCAGTGAAACGCTTTCCTCCTCTGCCCCGGCCAGTCATCTGTTGGGGAGCGTTGGATCTTGCCACGAGCCATTGCAGCTTGTCGGCCAGGCGACCAGGTTCTTGGATCCTCCGACGCCCGCTGGGGATGGAAGGCTTGGGATCGTGGGTAATCCCACCACCACTCCTTCAAGTGGAACCGGGGCTGATGCTGAAGAAAGGGGCGCCTTCCTGCCCGCCAAGGTGGGGAGCGGCGCCCCTCGAGTGCCCTGGCCGTCTTGGCTGTCCACCTCTTCTCCGAGGAAGGCGATGGGCCAAGGGCCCAACATCTCCCTGGAGTAGTGGTGATGGAGAGAAAACGAGGGGAAATGGAGAAAGCGGGTGGCAGGGCGTCAGGTCGGAGTACGATGGAACCGACGCCTTTGTCTCCTATTGGTAACCTGCCGCCTCGTTTTTCAGCTCTTCCCCTCCCTCTCTGGCACCATCATCACTAGTCTCTTCGGGTGATAGTCGGGGAGGGATGTTCCCTTGGTGCCTTTGCCCCCTCCAGCAGTCTTCCAGCTGAGCTTCGGTGGTTCCTCCCACCGGTGCTTGTGCTGGGGCTTCTTGCTAGTACTGGAGGTGGTGATCAGGGCACCGCCGAACTGCTCCCCGTGCCCCTCCTTCGCAGCCTCGCCACTCCCGATCTTGTGAGGCTGCGCCTGGCAGGCCATGACGGGATCGGGATGGGCTCCAGCTTGGGCGTTTCTGTCTGATTTTGTGTTCCGGCAAAACCCTTGAGGTTCGAACACTGGGTGTGCACGAAGATCTCTCCCTCCCTAGATTGCTCTCACCAAATCGCAAGGCCTAGCTCGACGAACCCGAAGAACGAGAGACACGAGATTTTATACTGGTTCGGGCCACCGATGTGGTGTAATACCCTACTCCAGTGTGTGTGGTGGATTGCCTCTTGGCCTGAGGATGAACAGTTACAAGGGAAGAACAGCCTCCTGAGGAGAGGTGCTCTTGTGCTTGGTGAACTTGTGTGGTTGAGGGAGATCTCAATGACACGTCCCCCTCTATGGTGGTGGCTAGCCCTATTTATAGAGGCCCTGGTCTTCTCCCCAAATATTGAGCGGGAAGGGATCCAACAACGACCAAATTCGAAGGGAGACAACTAGTACAAGTTATCCCGACTAAAGGTGGTCTTCGCTTGCCAAAGGCTCTGGTGGTGACACCGTCTTGGGCTCCACGGTGACCTCCGTCCTGCCGTCCTGCTGGTCTTGGTCTTGTTGCACCGATATGGAAACCTTTGCCTGATGCCTCGGGACTCCTCGCCTGCGCTGGCCCCTTTAGCACCAAAGAGGAAACGAGGACACTGCGCGCTGGCGCCTGCCTGGCTCTAGTCGTCATGGCTTGCGTCACAAGAACCTCGCGAGGTGTCCCTTGCCTTGATCTCTCCGCCCCTCACGAGCCAGCCTAGTGAGGCCATCCTGAGGAGGTCTTGTGTCGTCCGCCTCGCGAGGCTTGGCCTCTCGCGAGGGTCTTGAGTGTTTACTGGTGAAGATGGGCCATACAGGGCCGCTGGTGGAGCCACGCCGTGGGCCACAGGTAGGCAAGTCTGGCGACCCCCGTTCCCAGGACGCCGACAGTAGCCCCCGGGCCCAAGGCGCGCTCGGACTTGGCTTCGGGGCAAAGCCAAAGGGCATGTGCGGAGCGTCACGGGCCCCAACAGCCTGCGGCCCCGCTTGATGCGTGGCGATCGATTGGACATGGGTGGCCCCGCTTCCCCACGCAGCCTTGATATCCACCTGGCTAGGCGGCCACAACGTCCCACACAGTTATTTTCCCCATTGCTGGCAGCGCACTCCCCAACTCTTCCGCTTCTTCGAACCTCAGCTTCCTCTCCCAATCCGACCTGAGCTCAGTCTTCTCCATCACCATGGCACTGAACCGAACGGAGAAAGGGAAGAAGCCCCTGTCCTCAGCCAGCTCGCCTCCGGCCGTCGAGCCCGCCGTCGGCCGATCGCGGGTGCTCAATTGGGAGGCCATGGACAAGGTCCGCCCTGCGGTCGCCACCAGCTTCGACGAATGGGGAGGGATGGTGGCTTGGCATGCGTCCCGAGATTCCATCGATAGAACAGCCACCGAGGTCCAATTCTTCATCGACGCCCTGTGGGCCGGCCTGGTCCCTCCCTTCTCTGGCTTCTTCAACGCCGTGCTTTTCCATTACCAGATCCATATGTTGCACCTAGATCCCCAATCCGTCACCCTTCTTGCCGTCTTTGCCTTCGTTTGCGAGGCCATGGTGGGCATTGCCCCTTCCGTGGCCCTCCTGCGCCATTTCTTCTCACTGCACCTGACCGACCCCTGGCAATGCTCGGGGTGCCTGAGTTTGCAGGCCGTGGCGGCGACGGCCGGCTCGGGGATTGACTTTGAACTCCCGCCATCTTCGAGCGGGTTTCGGACACGGTGGGTGTACGTGGATGTCGGAGTGCTCAACCCCTTGCTCTTGCCTCCGTCGGCGCCCGCTGTCCCCAGCTCTGGCTGGGACCACGAGGAGCTTGAGAGCCCCCGCCTCGCCTTCGTCTGGCTCCGGTTGAAGAGGCTGAAAGATCTGGGTTTGACTGCGCCCATGGTGATGAAGGACTTCCTCCGACGCCACGTCGCCCCACTCCAGTGCCATTCCCAGCCGATGTGGGCCTTTACTGTCGGTCAGGATCGCATGAGGCTTCAGGAGTCAGGGCTTCCCTTGAGGCACGAAGAACGGTGCTCGAGGTCCTAACGGGCAACCCCTCGCCAGCCGATTTGCCACTGGAGGGCTGTCTCTTGTATTGCTGCTCAAACAGGTGGAGTTCGCGGGACAGATGCCCCCCTTTGATGAATGGGGGCTGTCTCCAGTCGGCCTTGAGGGGCCCTGTGAGAACCCCATCACCGTGGTTCCCCTCCTTGTCGCCGGCGCCGAACTTGCCCCAAGGGTGGACGCAAGGGAGCAAGCTCCTTCGGAGGCCGGAGGCGCGGGTGCCAAGGTGTCGACGCCGCCTGTGGCTCCTGAGGCGCCATCTCCGGGAGCCCGTGACTCTCGCCCTGAGGTGGCAGTTGAAGGGGCGACGCAATCTGCTGCTCCTGAGGCCGAAGCTCCTGAGGCCTCAGCAGGTCATCGCGAGGCAAAGCCCGATGGCTTTCCCTAGTTTGGCACTCCCGAGGTCGCCTCCTCGGGCGCTTCACCAGCCGCGCCCTGCGCTGGTCGCCACATCCAATGCTTCGGCCGGCTCCGTGTAGACTTCGACGCGCTCCGCAAGAGGAAGGGGTCCCCAAGCTGCAGCCGTGGCGCCCTCCGGCCATTGAGAGGAAGTACATCACCGTGGACGAGTAAGTACCTTATCTTTGTAATTCCTCGAGTGTTGCTTCCTTTCCTGACGGTGGCTCTTCAGGATGCCTTCTGCTAAGGCCGTGAAGCCTCCCGGGAAACAACCTCCTCCTGCCTCAAATCTCCCGCTGGCCTTGAGCGTCCCGAGCCAGCATGCCGCTCCTGGCACAGGGTCGGCCGGAGAGACAGACACACCAGCTTGGCGTCTCGAGCCCTCGCTCCTGCCGTCTCTTCTTCGTGGCCTTGCCGGGGGTGTGACGAGCGTGCCAAGGGCTCCTCCCCTGGTTGTGGACAGCGGCTGGATGGCTTCAGTCTTGTCTTCCTCTTTGAACAGCGAGCCTCAGCCCGACTGGGCTCCCGCCGACGTCCAATCCGCGACCGGGGGGGGGGGGGGGGGCGCCAGTCCCCAGCCCCCTGCCGAGAGGGGGCGAGCCGCTTCGGATCCTGTCGGCGACCACCGCTGTGGAGGACGGGATCGGCCGCGCGCTCAAGTTTGCGCATAGACGGGGTGTCGTCCGCCACGAGCTCTTTCAGGAGGCAATGGGCGCGATGAGCCGGCTCGGTGGAGAACTCAGGGAGGTAGACGCGCGCCTCGAGGCCGAGGGTCTCCGGCTGGTGGAGGAGTGGCATAAACTGAAGGTGGCCATCAACCTCGGGCGCCACCAGCGCGAGCTTGATAACGCGAAGGCCGAGGAGTCTCTTGCGACCTCACGCGAGGCCTGCACTCAAGCCTTGGAAGAGGCCAGGGAAGCGGATCATTGCCGCGAGATCGTAGAGAAACGCGCGTGGGAGCTCCAAGCCTGGAGCGCCTCATTGGAGCAGCAAGTGGAGGCGCGCAAAGCCGCCCTAGCGTCGATGAAGGGGACGCCTACCAAAGAGGAAGAGATCCTGAAGCGCGAGGAAGCGCTGGCGCTGGAAGCCACGGAGCGCAGCCTTGAGCTTGAGAGGTTGGAGACGAGGGAGTGCCAGGTTGCCCAAGCGGAGGATGCCGCTAACGCGCGCGAGGCGAGGATCCAGAAGGAGGTCGACAGAAAGGTGGCCGAGGCTCGCGCAGACCTTGTTGGCAGGTATGACCTGAAGCTGGAGCTTGTTTAAGCCGAAGCCATGGGCTGAACTACTACCCTCAGGATAGAGTTGGCCGAGGTGGAGCAGCGTGAGAAAGCCGCCGCAGCCGTCCTGGTCTCAGTGCAAGCTGAGCTGGCTTCCGCCCGTGCCGAGCTGCTTTCCCTTCAGCGGCGGGTCACCAGCGCCGAGTCCCTCGCGCAGCAGAGCAGGGAGGAAGTGTTCCAGCGATAGACGCTGGAGCGTGAGCACGCCCCCATGCTCCAAACCCTCAGGATCAGAGCCAACGCGGCGCTGGGCGCCATCTGCGACGAAGATGCCCCTCATCGCCACTCGAACGATTACGCCAGTCACCTCCTTTTCTTCACCGTTGTGGTGACACGCCTGGAGAATCGATCCGAGAGGGCTCGCGGGCTTGTCGAAGAGAGGAGCCGCGGCCTGCTCAGGCGCGCATTCTCCCGCATATTCAGCCATCTCCAGAACACCTACCCCAACTTTGATTTTGACGCTGCCATTGCCCCCGTGCCCGGGGCCATCCGGGGCGACCTGGCGCGCTGGGTAGAAGACAATGTGGATGCTCTAGTCAGGGCCTTCACCTCCGAGGACGACGTGGTGGTGGTTGCTGCGGATGAAGGCGACGTGGTCGACGACGGTGAGGGCGGCGCCGGTAATGGCGATGGTGACGCCAGCGACGACGGCAGCGATGCCAGCGTCGCGTCTGAGGGAGACCTGGAGGACGCGGTGAGCGACATGTCCAATTGAGCTCGTGCTTCCCTGTCGTTCGCCCTGCATGAGAAAGCTCGGGCATGGCCCTGGAAGTTGTAAGAGCATTTTGGGAGGGGAAGCCCCTCATGTAAACAGACTACTGCCTCTATTCTTTAGGCCAAGCTGGATATGTGTCTTCATGAACCAGCGAGTCCCGCTACGAGTTTGCTGTTGTAATTTACCTTAGCTAGGACAGGTCCCGAACTGGCTCATGAGGCCGCGAACTTCTGAGGAGCCTGCCGATCCGCCCGAGAGCGCCTCGCGAGAAGCAAACGTCAACCATGGAAGAACGTGCGTGCAACGTGCGTGCGGGGCGCCCAGCCCCCGCTCGCGAGGGGCTCGCGCGGGGGGAGGCAGCACGTGTGAACTCGAAATCAAGGCAGGGAACCAGATTGCAAGAAATCGCACGAACGATGAAAGACACCCCCCGCACATGCCAACGAAAATTCAACTTCAAACTTCAATCCAAAGCCAGAAAACTGGGCTATAGAAAAGAGAGATAAAAAGCAAATGGCCGCGTCTGGCGCCTAGTCTAGTCTTCTTGTCTTCTCACCAGCGCGGATGTCACAACCCTAGTCAGTATATGCATTAGAGTGTATGCATCATATCTACTTTGCTCAGAAAGTTGAAATGGGGATGACAGAAACCCCCAGCACCCCCCTTAATCCAACTAGGGTTTATCGAAATATTTTTCAATGAAACTGAAATGCCCTTCTAAAATGTTCATCATCTTTGTCTTGGTCTAGAACCCCTGACAAAAATGGTGCACATTTTTCTAGGACACATAAGTTCACTGAATTAAATCATATGCTATTTGCAATTGGGCATTTAAATGCTATATAATATTTTAAATGCTCAATTAATTCTGAACTTAAGTGAGGGCTGTTGGGAATATTCCAAACAGAGCCCAAAATTATTTTCAGGATTTTTGGAAACGTTCTGGTATTTTTAATAAAGCCCAGAAGTTACAGAAAAATAGAAAAACATTAACAAAAAAAAGAGAATACCTGGCGCTTACCTGGCCGGCCTGGCACTGTAGCAGCCCACCAGGTCCATCTGCCAGTCGTCTCCCACCTCGCGCCAGAAGGACGCGAGGCGTGTGTTCGCCGCACGCCGACACGCGCCCGTGCCACCTCCTGCTTCTGCCGCTTCAGGAGCCAGCCCCGAGTGCCACGCACCCCCCCTCGCCCCATGCACCTCTCCTCTCTCCCCTGGACCCAACCCCTCCTCTGCTCCCCTCCCGCGCGCACCACCGAACGGAGCTTGCTGCTGCTCGCCGTTGTCGCGACCACAGCCTCCGACGCGACCTCGAGCTCTGCCGTCGACCCCTACGCCGTCTCCACCGATCCACGCGACGGGAAGAGCCCCGGAGCCCGTCCCCGACGTCTTCTTCCTCCTCTGGTCACCGAGATCTCCGGCGACCCTGCGCTGCCCCCGATGCACCCCCGGCCTCGTCTCCGCCTCGGTTGGATCCGCTGTGAGCTCCTTCTGCTTCCCCTGTGCTCGCCCCCTCTGTTCCCGTACCCTAGCTCCGTCTTCCACCACGGCCGAAGCTCACCGCCGCCGTGCCTCGTCGCCGTCGTGGCCAGAGCCACAGTGGCTCAAAGCCGGGCACACAACCGTGCTCCACAACTCACCAGGAGCACGTAGCACACACCAGCGCCTCCCCTAGAGCCCTGCATCACCTAATCCGTCGTTGGCCAAACTCCAGCCGCTGCCGCGAGCTCGGTTCCGACGAGCTCGGTCCACCCCAGCTGCTCCCGCTTGCCCCGTTAAACGTGCCTCGTCGCGCTGCACCCGTAGAGCCTCTCCCGCCGCCCATTTGGACACCCGTGGGCGATTTTCGAGCCGCGCTGCCGTCTCAGGCCTCGCCGGCGAGTTTGACCCTGCTGACCGTTGACCCCGGGTGGATCCAGTTTGACCCCCTGGGTCACTGACGTGTGGGCCCTAGGCCACTAACTAGACTAGGTTAGTATTAGTTTAATGCTAACTAAACTTAGTTAGTTTAACTAACTACTGACAGACAAGACGCACTGGTCAGTTTGACCTAGACAGGCCCCGTTGACCGCTGACATCACAGTGACACAGTTAATTATTTTCTGGATCTATTCTTATTCAAGAAATTCCAGAAAATAGAGCTAACTTCTAAAAATCATAGGAATTAATCTGTAACTCCAAATGCAAAGTGTTATATATGAAAAATGATCAGAAAAATCCAATCTATCCATCTGTGCTGGTTTCATGCATGTTTAAACAAGTTAACTTGATGTTTAGTGCAAACATGATAAGGCACTATTTAAGATCACAAGTGAGTTTGAACTTTGAACCTTTGGTTCAAAATGGCTCAAACCCATCTGGTTGTAGTTGCATTAGCCCAACACACTCATTTTGCCATGTCATGATCATGCATCATATTGTTGCATTGCATTGATTGCGTTCCTTCTGGTTTGCCGGTATTTGTTCCCCTTCAGTAGACGTTGTTCCGACGATGAGTTCGATGACACCGATGAAGAGCTATATTATCTTCAGAAGTGCCAGGCAAGCAAAACCCCCTTGTTCATTCCGATACAATCCCACTCTCTCGCTCCTGCTCTATTTTACTGCATTAGGACAACAACGATTCATCTGTTACTTGCTGCGGTAGTTGAACCCCTTATCCTCTGCATGACCTGTCATTGCCACACTAAATAGATGAAACCCACTAGCATGAGTAGGAGTTGATTGAGCCCTGATGTGCCTACTCATTCATGCTTGTTTGTCGTGCCTGCTATTGCTTAGAGTTGTGTCAGGTCTGATTCATCGGGGATGAATTGGAATGGTGATGAACATGTCCTACTGTGTGTGAGCTAAGTGTGTGAACACGTTTTGGTAAAGGTAGCGGTGAGAGGCCATGTAGGAGTACATGGTGGGTTGTCTCATTGAAGCCGTCCTCAGGAACTGAGTTCTGTGTTTGTGATCCATGAAACAGCTACTACCATGCATTGGGCCCTGAAATATGACCCCGCTCGACTTCTTAACCACCCTAGTCCTCTGTCCAGGAGTTGCAAGTAGTTTCTGGTGTTTGTAGTATGCTGGAGGCCGTGCGCAGCACTGACCCGAGGGGTGGGCTATGATGCGGTAGGCACGTGGCCGAGTATGCCGGGCGCCTGTTTGGTGTCGCGGAACCCTGTACACATCGTTCGGGGATGTATGTGGAAACCTCGGCCGGACTCCCTGCAGATGGAACCTGAATAGGCGATAAACCTGGATTAGAGACTTGAGTGTTTAGGTTTAACGCCCACGATGCGGCTATATCTCCCACGTGTCGAGGCACGACTTAGAGGCATAACCGCATTGTGGTATTGTCAGAAGAAGGGTTATCTTCACACAATCCCATGTAATGAACAAGAATGGGATAAAGAGTTGGCTTACAATCGCCACTTCACACAATACATAAATATTATTCATACATCATCCAAAATACAAACATATAGACCGGCTACGGTCAAGATCCAGATGAAAATAAGACAACCCCAAATGCTAGATCCCCGATCGTCCCAACTGGGCTCCACTACTGATCATCAGGAAAAGACACATAGTAACAACCACGTTCCTCGTCGAACTCCCACTTGAGATCGACCCCATCATCTGCACTGGCATCGTCGGCACCTGCAACTGTTTTGGTAGAATCTGTGAGTCACGGGGACTCAGCAATCTCACACCCGCGAGATCAAGACTATTTAAGCTCATAGGAAAGGATGGTGTAATGAGGTGGAGCTGCAGCGGCAAAAGCATATATGGTGGCTAACTTGCGCAAATGAGAGCGAGAAGAGAAGCAACGGAACGGTCTCCATCTAGCAATGACCAAGAAGTGATCCTGGACACCTACTTACGTCATACATAACTCAGACCGTGTTCACTTCCCGGACTCCGCCGAGAAGAGACCATCACGGCTACACACGCAGTTGATGTATTTTAGTTGGGTCAAGTGACAAGTTCTCTACAACCGGACATTAACAAATCCCATCTGCCTCATAACCGCGGGCACGGCTTTCGAAAGATAATACCCTGCAGGGGTGTCCCAACTTAGCCCATCATAAGCTCTCACGGTCAACGAAGGATAAACCTTCTCCCGGAAAAACCCAATCAGTCTCGGAATCCCGGTTTACAAGACATTTCGACAATGGTAACAAGACCAGCAAAGCCGCCCGAATGTGCCGAAAAATCCCGATAGGAGCTGCACATATCTCGTTCTCAGGGCACACCAGATAAGTCAAGCTACGAGTAAAACCAGACCTCGAGTTTCCCCGAGGTGGCCCCGCAGGCTGCTCGGTTCGGACCAACACTCGAAGGAGCACTGGCCCGGGGGGGGGGGGGTAAAATAAGAAGCCCCTCGGGCTCGCGAAAACCCGGGGGAAAAGGCTTAGGTGGCAAATGGTAAAACCAAGGTTGGGCCTTGCTGGAGGAGTTTTATTCAAGGCGAACTGTCAAGGGGGTCCCATAAATCACCCGACCGCGTAAGGAACATAAACTCAAGGAACATAATCCCGGTATAACAGTAACTAGGGCGGCAAGAGTGGAACAAAACACCAGGCATAAGGCCGAGCCTTCCACCCTTTACCAAGTATATATAGATGCATTAATTAAATAAGAGATATTGTGATATCCCAACATATCCATGTTCCGACATGGAACCAACTTCAACTTCACCTGCAACTAGCAACGCTATAAGAGGGGCTGAGCAAAAGCGGTAACTTAGCCAAACAACGGTTTGCTAGGAAAGGATGGTTAGAGGCTGACATGGCAAAATGGGAGACATGATATAGCAAGTGATAGGTAGCGGAGCATGGCAATAGAGCGAACAACTAGCAAAGCAAAGATAGAAGTGATTTCGAGGGGTGGTCATCTTGCCTGCAAGGTTCTCAGAGTTGTCGAAAGCTTGATCCTCGTAAGCGTACTCAACAGGTTCCTCGTTCACGAACTCGTCTCCCGGCTCTACCCAAGACAAGAACACAAATAAACGGAACCACAATCAACCACGAGAAATGCACAAGCAACATGATGCAAAACATGTATGATATGCGATGCATATGCATGCTCCGGAAGGAAAATGATGAACATGGTAGTAACTTGGCAAACCAAGCATGCCACTGGAAAGATGAGATGATTTCGGTCGAAATCAATATAAAGATCACCGGAATCGGATGCACGGTTTGCAAATGGCAAGCAAAACAAGAATGACACGAATCTGCGATTAACAGCATGATAGCACTTAAAATACAACAAGTAACAATGCTACAGCACTACAACATAGCAACAAAGCACATGGAAGTAATCCACAGGAGATTCTTGACAAAAGATGAACACTGAGCTACGGGTAGATCACAATATAACAAGCTCAAATAAGCATGGCAAAAGTGCAAAAGATAACAGGTTTACAGACTTAGTGAAAAACTGGACATAGCAGAAAACAGCATCAGGTAGCAATGTTCAGAGCACGAAATCAACATGCTACAGGAACTTAACATAGCAAAACAAGGCATGTCAGTGTTCTACTAAATGCACATGACAAAAGTCCCTTACTGACCATAAGCCAAAAAGGACCATAAGATATGATGGCAAGCATGTAAACATAGCAAGTTTCATTATCAGGTTTCAGACTTGGCAGAAAACAGAGCATGGCAGAAATAATAATATGTAGGCCTCTTTGTGAGCTTGATGCACTCACGACAGAGCAATGCATGACAAAACAAGCATACCTACAGCAATATGGCATGTTTATGAAGCTATCCATGGCAAGAACAATTGCATAGCATGTATGGATCAACTACAATAAGCTTGGCAAAATTGCATATCATGTTAAGAATCTGCCAGAAATATTTTATAGCCAAAGTAGAGTAAGACTGAGTCATGCTATGGCACTTCATAATTGCAAGCAATTGCAGGCATAGATCAATTGCAACTATAGCTACAAAACATCCTTACTGAACATCTCCAAAATATGTATGGATCTCTCTGTAGCATCAAGTTTACATGGCAACAAAATAACAGCAGACAAGGACTTAGAGAAATCACGAAGTCCCTGAAATCAGAAACATTACGGAGCCTACTTTGCATGCTTGTTCTAGTAACCACAGAGATCAAAAAAATACATGGCATACACCACTGGAAAGATGGCATGGCATACTTCAAAACACATGTAGAGCTCATGCCCATAAGATGCACAGATTAAATGATACAAAAATGACAAATCTCCAAGTTCTGATAAGAACCAGCAGATAACAGCAACTAGCCCTCTTCCAACAGAGATTTGGGCATCAAGATGACCTCTAATGAACATGGTGCAATTGATCAAAATGAAGAGCATCGCGAGACGAACACTTTGACATATTACACGCGCGAATCGGAGCTACATGCAAGGAGTTATGGCATCACGAGCAGAGGCATATTGCTGTAAAAATCCATGACTTTGAAATATTTCGGGGGGGGGGGGGTTCGGGAAAGTCAACGTACAGGCAAAACGGATCAGGATCGAGGCCGGGCCTCGAGCTCGCCGGAGCTAGGCGAGGGGGTGGAGGAGGAGGCAGTGGCCGGCCAGAGGGGAGGAGGCGCCGGACGGCACCGGCGGCGGGGGCGGCACGGCGGCGCGGGGCTGCGCGGCCGCGGCGGCGGGGCACGGCGGGGCTGGGCGGCGGCGGAGGGCGGCGAGCGCGGCGGCGGGCCGGCGGACGCGGGAGGCGGCGACGCGTCGGATCCGCGGGCGAGAGGCGGCTGGCGGCGAACGGGCCCGCGGGCTGGCGGCGGGCTTCGCGGGCCGGCGGCGGTGGGAGATCCGGCGTGCGACGTGGCGGCTTCTGATTCGCCGGGGCGCGGCGGCAGACGCGTCCGGTCCGGTCCGGACGTGTCCGCCGGCGGAGAGGGAACGGAGCTAGGGTTGGACTGAGTTCGTTTTTCGGGAGGGTCACATATTTATAGGTAGAGGGAGCTAGGAGACTCCAAATGAGGTGCGGTTTTCGCCCACACGATCGTGATCGAACGACCTAGAGCATGGAAGAGAGTTTGGTGGGTTTTGGGCTGGTTTTGAGGGGGTTTTTGCTGGACACTCAAATGGACTTTGCGGATGCCCGGTTAATCGTTGGAGTACCAAAGGACCTCCAAATGGAACGAAACTTGACCGGTGGTCTCCGGGTGGTATATTAAGGCCACTTGACAAGCCTCGGTCCATTCCGAGAATGTTTGACACCTGCACACAAAAGAAAACAAGATCGATGCGCCGGAGGAGATAGGAGCGCCGGATTGCAAAACGGACAACGGGGAAAATGCTCGGATGCATGAGACGAAGACGTATGCAAATGCAATGCACATGATGACATGATATGAAAATGCATGACATGACAAAATGCAAAACGAAAGACAAAACCCGACCACGGAGGGAATATCATAGCACATAGCCGAAAATGGCAAGAGTCGGAGCTACAAATATGGCAAGTTACATCCGGGGTGTTACATTAGGTAGGTCGTGGTCTACACCCACGTCGGCTTTCGCTTGAAGTCTGCCGAGCACATGTCGTGTGCAGACGCTAAGTGGTGGAAACATGTATGAAGAAGTACACCCCTGCAGGGTTAACATCATCTATTCGAATAGCCGTGTCCGCGGTAAAGGACTTCTGGGTTGCCTATAACAGTTCATAGACAAGTGAAAGTGGATACTCTAAAATGCGCAAGATAAGCGTGAGTGCTATGGATGGCCTTCTCGTAGGGAGACGGGAGCGGATCCATAGTGGTGTATTTATATGGTGAATATGTGGACTCGTGTGCGCCACCTCAAAAGAGTTACTTGCAGTCGTAGTTAGGATAGCCACCGAGTCAAAGCTGGCTTGTTGTAGTTAAACTCCACCACCCCCTTTGTTGATACTGATGCATATGTAGCTAGTTCTGATGTAAGTCTTGCTGGGTACAGTTGTACTCACGTTTGCCTATTTTATGTTTTGCAGAGAGACGTCAGTCTCGCTAGTAGTTCCGTGTGGACCTCGACGTTTAGCTTGATACCTCAGCTACGATCTTGTGCCCTCGGCAGGATCTGGTAGATAGTCAGGCTTCTCAGCCTTTTTCATTTGTAGATGTCTGTACTCGGACATGTGAAGCTTCCGCATGTGCTTTGACTTGTATGCTCTGAATGTTGGGTCATGAGACCCATGTTTGTAATATCTCGCTCCTCGGAGCCTAATGGATAAATACTTTGAGTCGTAGAGTTTTATTGTGATGCCATGTTGTATTTACACATATCGAGCATATTGTGTGTATGATTGAAATGCTTGGTATGTGTGGGATTCGACAACCTAGTTGTGTATCCTTGGTAGCCTCTCTTATGGGGAAAAGTAGTCTTGTGCTTCCATGAGCCATAGTAGTCCGCTACAGCCCGGTTCACCGGAGTCCTGCTAGCCCAGCACTACTGGTCCGGAACACTTGACTGGTCGGCATGTGATTCACTTCGTTCCTGTGTCTGTCCCTTTGGGGAAATGTCACGCGGTGACATCCGGAGTCCTGCCTAGCCTGCTACAGCCCGGTTCACCGGATTCATGTTAGCCCAGTGCTACAGCCCGGATTCGCAGGCTGCTGGCCGACATGCTCGATGTTGATTCATGTATGCATGTCCCCGTAAGTTAGTGCCACTTTGGGTTCACGACTAGTCATGTCGGCCTGGGTTCTCTATCATATGGATGCTAGCGACACTATCATATACGTGAGCCAAAAGGCGCAAACGGTCCCGGGCCATGGTAAGGCAACACCCATGGGAATACCGTGCATGAGGCCGCAAAGTGATATGAGGTGTTACCGGCTAGATCGATGTGACTTGGAATCGGGGTCCTGACAGCGGAGCTAAGTGCTGCCACTTAGACATGGGAGGGAGCCCCCGAGGCCCGAGGGCGGCACTCCTGAGACGCCGGGGCGTGTACAGCCCCACTCATTATTACGTGAGAGTGTCACGAGCGGAGACCTTCACAAGCGCGAGCCTTACTTCAAATCGCCAGATGAGGGCCCCGCCTTGCACCACCCTCGACCACCATTGGGGTGTCCGGAAACCAGGACGAAGCCAAGGGGCAATGGGGACGCCAGCGGTGCCCTCGGTGACCATGGGTCCTCTGCCGGGGGAAGGCTCACCAGCACCTCCCCGGCAGAGGGCCTACCTCCGGGGGACGCCCTGTTCCGCGCGACGCGGGGAGAGGCTGCTCCCGGCCCCTTCCCTGCAGCCCCCAGTGCGCTCCTCCTGGCGGAAGGGGGGCTGTCGAGCTGGGGCTGCCATCCGCCGCTGTGACCTGATCCTCCTGCGACCCATGGTTAGCGTAAGCTTGCTCGTGAGAGATTAGTGGTACCCTGTAGCTGTCGTCGCCGGCATGGTTGGTGAGGCTCACGGGGGGCTCCTGGAAGGCCACAGCTTCCAGCGCCTCCTCCTCCCAGCCAAGCTCGAGGAACGAGCCCGGGTCGTCTTCCAGCGTGTACTCCTGGTCCACCATGCGGGGGACGTAGGCCTCCGAGGCCGCCGCCCCAAATACCTCGCCGAAGTGCCCCACGCTCCACGTTGCCCGGCCCAACGCGCCACCTTGAGGATGGTAGGGCGGCACCCCACTGGGGCCGCGGATGGCAACGCTCGTGCCCACGCTCATTGGAGGTGGCGCGGGTGCGGTTGGGCGTCCGCTGCTGCTGGTCGCGCCGGTGTTGATGAAGCCTCCTGGCGCGCCCGGGGGCATGCGGGCACGGCGAGGCCCGCCATGCAATCCGACCGCGGCCTGAGGCGTGAGCACGGAGCAGAAGGGCGGTGCTCCTGAGGCCGTGGCATCCAGTAGCTCGGCGACGCGCTCCAGCAATGCATCCCGGCCGCTCTCCATCAGCCAGCATCGCAGCAGATCTCGAGCCACCATGAGCGCGGCCCTCATGTTTACTTGTTCCCGTCGGGTGTGCGGCGCCGTGGCCGCAACGTAGCTTGAGGCCCTTGTGGCTGCCCGCGCTTGTCGTGGAGTAAGGGTGGATGGCGTTTGACCATGCCGCCCACGCCCCGCAGCGTTTGGCGGTGCGCGTGCCACCTGGGGAGCAGGGTTGAGGTCTTCTTGGGTGGACGACGCTGCCCGGGCTGGCCAAGCTGCCCAGCGGTCGGCGTTGGTCCTCGGGTCGTTGGACATCAGAACCGCGGAGTGTCGGTGGATCAACTGGCGGAAGAGAGGCTCCGACGCACCCCTACCTGGCGCGCCAAATGTCGGATTTCAGGTTCCGGCAAAACCCTTGAGGTTCGAACACTTGGGTGCGCAGGAAGATCTCTCCCTCCCAAGATCGCTCTCACCAAATCGCAAGGCCTAGCTCGATGAACCCGAAGAACGAGAGACACGAGATTTTATACTGGTTCGGGCCACCGATGTGGTGTAATACCCTACTCCAGTGTGTGTGGTGGATTGCCTCTTGGCCTGAGGATGAACAGTTACAAGGGAAGAACAGCCTCCTGAGGATAGGTGCTCTTGTGCTCGGTGAACTTGTGTGGTTGAGGGAGATCTTAATGAACCGCCCCCCTCTATGGTGGTGGCTAGCCCTATTTATAGAGGCCCTGGTCCTCTCCCCAAATATTGAGCGGGAAGGGATCCAACAACGGCCAAATTCGTAGGGAGACAACTAGTACAAGTTATCCTAACTAAAGGTGGTCTTCGCCTGCCAAAGGCTCTGGTGGTGACGTCGTCTTGGGCTCCACGGTGACCTCCGTCCTGCGGTTCTGCTGGTCTTGGTCTTGTTGCACCGATATGGAAACCTTTGCCTGATGCCTCGGGACTCCTCGCCTGCGCTGGCCCCTTTAGCACCAAAGAGGAAACGAGGACACTGCGCGCGCTGGTGCCTGCCTGGCTCCAGTCGTCAAGGCTTGCATCACAGGAACCTCGCGAGGTGTCCCTTGCCTTGATCTCTCCGCCCCTTGCGAGCCAGCCTAGTGAGGCCGTCCCGCGGAGGTCTTGTGTCGTCCGCCTCGCGAGGCTTGGCCCCTCTTGAGGGTCTTGAGTGTTTGCTAGTGAAGATGGGCCGTACAAGGCCGCTGGTGGAGCCACGCCATGGGCCGCAGGCAGGCAAGTGTGGGGACCCCCGTTCCCAGGACGCCGACAGTTTCTTTATTCCTCTCCTCTTGCAACTGCAATACCTTATTTTTTTTTAATCTTAAATCTGTAGGCACTTGCCAAATTTTAGGTCAAATCATGTAATCTCTTTAATCCATGTTTGTGTCATGTAAGGTCTGTATTTGCTTGTTCAGCATATTAATGAAAAAGACAAACCTTGTCGGGGACTCGTGCATGTAATATGTCCATGTAGAGGTGGGATGCCTCTATACTTTTAAGTAATCAAGTTTCCCTCGGCAAGCTATCCTGTCGGTCCCCTCAGTCTTGTTGCCGTGGAGTTAGGCCTACCTACCACAAATCGTGAAGAGGGGCCAGCCCCCGCCAGTCCTTTTTCGTCAAAGGCCACTGCGGCCATCCTTACCAAAGCAACGTTCGAGTCGATGGATGGGAGCACCTATGTTTCGAAAGGCAGGGAGGTTTTCTCATGCACAATTTCTTACTTACAGAACACGTATGGATAAGAGAAAGAACTTATCTATTTGGCTTGCCGGAGACCGCAGTGTAGGCTCGTCGTCTCATCTCCTCTTGGGGACCAAGTCCACGGCAAGAGCGTGTAGTTTATGCTGATGAAAATGATGCCAGATACGATCTTATCATGCGATGCTCATGATATGCTTATGCATGAATGCAACTTGTCGGGGGGCCCCAGCTCTTCGTTTATTTCTCTATTGCTTAGGGTCTGCGCCTGGCTTTGTACAAGGGGTTACATGCAACTGAGGCAAGGCCTATACAAAAGGGTGGCTGCCGGGCAGGGCTCGACAGTCGCGCCTTACGGGTAGAACTTGCGGATATGCTCAATATTCCATGAGTGTTGCAATTGAATGCCATCTCCGGTCTCCAGACGGACTGTGCCAGGTCTGGTGACTCGTACTACCTGATAAGGGCCTTCCCACTTTGGCGTCAACTTGTTTGTACCCTTGGCGGACTGAACGCACCTAAAGGACAAAGTCGCCTTCCTCAAAACACCGGGCATGAACCCTGCGGCTGTGATAGAGACACAAGGCTTGCTGGTAGCGTGCAGAACGCGTAGCAGCCCGAAGAATGTTCTCCTCAAGAAGCACATTGTCGTCACACTGGTGATGTTCCTGCGCTGCTTCATCATAGGCAAGCACTCGAGGTGACCCGTAAATGAGTTTCGTGGGGATAACTGCTTCTGCCCCATAGACTAGGGAGAAGGGAGTCTTCCAGGTAGCTCAATTTGGTGTCGTTCTGAGGGACGAAAGAACCACCGGCAGCTCATCGATCCGTCGCCTGCCGCACTTCTGCAGCTTATCAAATGTTCTTGTCTTGAGTCCTCGCAACACTTTTGCGTTCGACCTCTCAGCTTGTCCATTGCTTTTGGCATGTGCAACAGAAGAAAATGAGATCTTGCTTCTGAGGGCATGAACATATTGCATGAAGGCGCGGCTCGTGAATTGGGTGCCGTTGTATGTGATGATCCGGGCAGGGACCCCGAAGCGGCAACCAATCCTTTCAAGAACTTGATAGCTGACTAAGTAGTCACCTTCCTCACTGCTTCTACTTCCAGCGGAGGGAGTCCTGGATTAAGGGGTCCTCGGGCGTCCGGACTATGTAACATGGGCCGGACTAATGGGCTACGAACATACAAGACAGAAGACTTCTTCCCATGTCCGGATGGGACACTCATTTGCGTGGATGGCAAGCTTGGCATTTGGATATGTAGATTCCATCCTTTGTAAACCGACTCTGTACAACCCTAGGCCCCTCCGGTGTCTATATAAACCGGAGGTTTTGGTCCGTAGAGGCAATCATAATCAAACAGGCTAGACATCTAGGGTTTAGCCATTACGATCTAGTGGTAGATCAACTCTTGTAAGCCTCATATTCATCAAGATCAATCAAGCAGGAAGTAGGGTATTACCTCCATCAAGAGGGCCCGAACCTGGGTAAACATCGTGTCCCCCGTCTCCTGTTACCATCGACCTTAGACGCACAGTTCGGGACCCCCTACCCGAGATCCGCCGGTTTTGACACCGCCATTAGTGCTTTCATTGAGAGTTCCTCTGCGTCGTTATCAGAAGGTTCGATGGCTCCATCAGTCATTTACAACAATGCTGCCCTGGGGGAGGTTTTCCTCCCCGGCCAGATCTTTGTGTTCGGCGGATTTGCACTGCGGGCCAATTCGCTTGGCCATCTAGAGCAGATCGACAGCCACGCCTAGGGTCTCCAGATTACTTTTGGAAATCTGGACTATGTCGCTGATATCCGAGCATACTTGATCTTCCATGGGTTCACGACCCCAACCTCCGCTCTGGCTTTAGATCCGGAGCGCGTCGCCATGTCTGAAGACGGGATTCCTGATCCCGCTAGACTATCTGCGGCCACTAAACCCAGTACGGGAGAGCCGGAGGAAGCAGTGTCGCTGGCAACTATCACGAAGCTGGACTCCCCTCCGGACACTGGCTCCGAACCTCGGAGTCAGCATCGTGTGGGTTCGGCCAAGGAGTCTCCCTCCCGCCGTACTCCACGGACTCTCTTCTCCCCGGCTAAACCTCGCCTTTAAGCAAGGCTCTAGACTTAATGTGATCCCTTGTCATTACAGAGGAGCAACGTCCGAACTATGCCCAGCCCGGTCTAGGGGCTGAGAGCAGGGAATTTTACGTAGCCACTGTCGAGGACTTAACTGACATGGACAATTACGGCTCCGAAAACATCGACGATATGGATGACGATGCCGGAGAAGAGCAAGCCCAAAACCTGCTGTTTACCGGACGCTGGACGGTCACCACTTCATATGACGTGTACATGGTGGATACACCCAGTAACGGTGATGACAAAGAAGATCCAGTTGAGGATAAACCTCCCGAGATACAGCCAAAGCGCCAACGTCAGCGGCGCTGCTCTAAATCACACCGTGGAAAAGACAGCAATACCGGCACAGGAGACAACAACACTCCGGACGATGCCGAAGACAAAGAAGACCCCGTCGAGCCAACTTTTGAACAGGACGATCGGGAAGATGGGCAAGTTAGCCCTGACGAACAGGCCGTAAACGAAGACTCGGAGGACAGTAATTATCTCCCACTCTCCGAGGACGAGGTGAGCCTCGGTGACGAAGACTTTATCGTACCTGAGGAACCTCTCGAGCAGGAGCGCTTTAAGCGCTGGCTAATTGCCACTGCAAGGAGCCTGAAAAAGAAGGAGCAGCAGCTTCACGCTGATCAAGATCTGCTCAACGATAGGTGGACTAATGTCCTGGCAGCCGAGGAATACGGCCTCGAGCGCCCAACCAAAAGTTACCCGAAGCGTAAACTGCTACCCCAATTTGACGACGAGGCCCTCGAGCCCGCACCATCAGCACGTAATGCGGCTGACCGACCACCTCGTGGCTGGGACAAAATGGCAGCTCAAGCCGAACACCAGCCCATACTACCTCGCCGTAAAGGTAGAGATATAACAACTCGGGGATATACATATAACCTGCGGCAAGACCTGGACAGTAGAGCATGTCAAACCAGATCGATCTACGGATCGCGGGGGCGTGCCCCGACGCGCGACGACGACTATCTAGCCGGACGTGACAAGCATAATCACGCCCGGGCCAAAAATCGCAAATGAACTCCATCCGAGCTACGTTGCGACCTGGCCTAATATAGAGGCGCCGCACACCCCCTCTGCTTCACTGATAAAGTAATGGAGCATGAATTCCCAGAAGGGTTCAAACCTACAAATATCGAATCATATGATGGAACAACCGACCCTGCAGTATGGATTGAAGACTTCCTTCTCCATATCCACATGGCCCATGGCGATGATCTACATGCCATCAAATACCTCCCACTAAAATTAAAGGGACCAACCCGGCACTGGCTAAACAGGCTCCCAGAAAACTCTATTGGCAACTGGGAAGACCTGGAAGACGCCTTTCGCGACAACTTCCAAGGTACATATGTCCGGCCTCCGGACGCCGATGACCTCAGTCACATCATCCAACAGCCCGAAGAGTCAGCCAGGAAGCTCTAGACTAGGTTCTTAATTAAAAAGAACCAAATCGTCGACTGTCCGGACGCCGAAGCCCTAGCGGCCTTTAAAGATAGCGTCTGAGATGAGTGGCTGGCCCTTCACCTCGGCCAAGAAAAGCCAAAGTCTATGGCAGCTCTTACCGCACTGATGACCCGCTTCTGCGCGGGAGAAGATAGTTGGCTGGCTCGACGAAACAATAGCACCAGCGATCATGGCACCTCTGAGGTCAGGGATGGCAATGGCAAGCCTCGACGCAATAAAAAACCGTCTAAACAACAATGTAGGAACCCATGACACGGCGGTCAACGTCGGATTCAGTGGTTCCAAACCCGGTCAACGGAAGAAGCCATTCAAGGCAAACAAAGATGGTCCATCCAGTTTAGACAAAATACTAGATTTGCCCTATCAAATTCATGGCAGCCCTGACAAACCCGCCAGCCATACCAACAAAAATTGTTGGGTTTTCAAACAAGCAGGCAAGCTTAACGCCGAACACAAAGGGAAGGGGCCGCCTAGTAACAGTGAAGACGAAGAGACTCGCCAACCAAACACCGGGGGACAAAAGCAATTCCCCCGAAAGTAAAAACAATAAACATGATATCTGTGACGCATATCCCTACAAGGGAGCGCAAGCGCGTGCCACGAGATGAGTACGCCATAAAGCCGGTCGTACCAAAGTTTAACCCATGGGCAGCCAGTTCGATCACTTTTGATCGCAATGACCACCCACCAGGTATCCGTCACAAAGGTTTGGCAGCTCTGGTCCTCGACCCAATCATTGATGGATTCCATCTCACGCGAGTCCTTCTGGATGGCGGCAGTAGCCTTAATCTGCTCTTCAAGACACTGTTCGCAAAATGGGATTTGATCCCTCAAGGATCAAGCCCACCACAACTACCTTCAAAGGGGTAATACCCGGCGAAGAAGCTCACTGTACAGGCTCAATCACACTGGAAGTTGTCTTCGGTTCGCCGGACAACTTCCGAAGCAAAGCCTTGACCTTCGATATTGTTCCATTCTACCGTGGATATCAGGCACTGCTTGGGCGGACCGCTGTTGCTCGTTTCAACGCGGTCCCGCACTACGCCTATCTAAAGCTTAAGATGCCCGGTCCACACGGCGTCATAACAATCAATGGAAACACGGAACACCCCCTCCTTTCCAAAGAGTATACCATGGCCATCACAGCCGAAGTACAAAGCGGCCTCGTTAAACCGCATACCTCATCGGCCATTAAGCCAGCAGCCTCTACTACACAAGATCAGTCAATTTTAGAGCTGGATTAGCAGTTCCGCCTCCGTCGTTTGCCGCATATACCCGCGAAGTTCACATCATGCATGCATAACTATGCACTTAAAATACCTTGGTCATCGGCGGAGGCACAATGCGGACAGGCCTACAACATGGTTCGTCCTCCTACAGTTTTTCTCCCTTCCTTTTAACTATTTCTTATCTTTTTTTACAGATGAATCAAAACCTGTTCGTCCTATGGACCTGCAAGGACTCTTTCGGAGCCTAGTTTCGTCTAGGCAACCAAAGATTGCTCCTTTTAAGTAATCCTCTTCGCTAAGGCAAAGGCAGCGCAGATGTGTGACAGGAGGTCCAAAAGATTTTTTGTAGACCAAACACTCTATTTAAAGCCTGGATATAGCCTTTTTCCTCAGCCTTCGACCCCTGGCATGTAAAATGACATGGGAAGGGGTGTTATAATCTGTAAGATTGTGTTCGACGTATCAATTAGATTCCAGTGAGCATAATCCGCCTTCAGTACTTACTTTTCCTCATAGAACTGTAGTTTACCTCTTCGGTGGTTTCACATACACACCTCGGCACTAATCGCCAGGGCTCAATACAGCAACATATTAGCTGCCAACAAGTCTGAACAGCTCTACAGCATACTTCGGCGTCACGAGTTTGGCATTATATGCATCAGCTCAGAATCATGTCTTTGGTTAATAGTTGGGTTGCCCAGCTCCTGTGCTTACTACCTTACGTTCCGTTCTATCGGCTAGGGTAGTAAAGGGAGAACTACTGCGATTGTGTTTCCGGTTCACCTGGTTAAACACCTCATAGAGAAAGCCGAAAACTGATTGTCATGATACGGCGAGAGCTGGTCAACCACTCCGTCACTTATTAAAATCTTTTGTGTTTTCTTCTGTGTAACACAAAGGACCATTTTCTGGTCACCTATGCAGCGCAGCCGTATTCAGATAACTGCGCACATACTAGGGGCTATATCATAGACCCACCGTCAAACTCCTATGGCTAAGTGAAGGTGTTAAAGCCCTATAGTCTGATTGCCTAGTTCGCCGCACTGACACCTCCTTCACGGACCAAGACGTTGGGTCAATGTAGTCAGCCGCTATTCCGAACACCCCCGCATTATATGCGAGGGGGCTGAAGCCGACGACTGGCAAACTTCCAGATTATAGAAAACGGCTGCACAGTTCTGATACATTCACTCGAACATAATATCTTTCGAGCACTAACCCTCTATCAAGCGGGCGCCCTCTAGGACATCCTCAAAATATTGCTCTGGCGTGCGAGGATCCTTGCCCTCGGGTGGGCTCTTCGCTGCAACATCGGCAGCCTTCATTTTTGCCCAGTACATCTTGACGCGGGCAAAGGCCATCCGTGCACCTTCAACGCACGCCGACCACTTAACAACGTCGATATGCGGCACCACATCAACAAGTCGCTGCACCAAACTGAAATAACTGTTCGTAATTGGCTCAGTCGGCCACAGCCGGACCACGACATCCTTCATGGCAGCTCCAGACATCTTGTGGAGCTCGGCCCACTAGACCATCTATTCATTCAGCAACGACGAACGCCTGGGCACATTGAATTGTGACTAGAAAAGCTTCTCCGCTGCACGTCCCTCTTGCGCTTGGTAAAACTGCGCAGCATCGAAGACACTCTCCGGGAGGTCCAAGAATGCGTCTGGAGAACTCCACAATTGATTAAGCAAGGCATACTTCGGGTCGCCGAATTTAGTCTGTAATAGAAAGGGCTTACCAGCCGCTATCTCCCCAGCTTGCCGGATCTCCTCCCGAGCCACTCTAGACTCGGACCGTGCCCCGCATGCCTCTTGTAAAGCCTTGTCGAGTTCGGCTGCCTGGGCTTTGTTATCCTTCTCGAGTGATTTGCATTGGCAAGTGGCATCCTTTAGTTCTCGCGCCAGGGAAGATATTCCCTCCTCGCACTGGTGCCGAGCGGCCTGTTCGGCCGTTAACTCAGCACCTGCCTTCTTGACAGCCGCATTGCTCACTCTGGCTTGCTCCTTGGCCCAGGCAAGTTCAGCTCGAAGGGTCTCAACCGCAGCAGCACCATCTGCAATTATGCATGTCCCAGTATATAATTCTCAGCTTCATGCTCATATTATTATACATGCATAAGCTGACTGCCCCAAATCATACCTTGTGCCTCGTCGAGCCGCCTGTTAACAAGAGTAATGTCATCATCCGCTAACTCAAGTTTCTGCTTTAAATCTGCAACTTCCACAGCTTGAGCGGTCGCCATTGACATAACAGCCTGTTTTCAAATTAATCATGTCATTTCCTGAGCATATCTTTTTGATCCTCTGATCGCCTCCCTGTGGAAGCCGACCAGAGTCTCAGGGGCTACTATCTATACACAGGCGCATTCTGCATGTAAAGCGTGGTTAAGATATTGCATTACATACCCCAAAGCCTCTTAGTAGGCCCGTGAAGGCTTCATTTAATCCGCTTCTTGCGGACAGAATCCTCTCAACTACCATACCCATTAAGGTACGATGTTCCTCCGAGACGGACGCATTTTGCAACATGTCCATCAACGTATCCGCCGACTCCGGATTCCTGGAAGCGGCTGCGGTACAAACTCCCTTCGAAGGGATATGTTTACTCGACCCTAGAGTCGTCTTCGGCTGTAAACCAGATAGTCCGGGGCCTTTATTGTTGGTCCCCGTAGGGGCTGCACACCCCGGACCCTTGACGACCGAAGTATCACCTTCGGGCAGTGTCTTCATTGCCCCCCGCACCACTGGATGATCGGGGGAGACCCTCCGGGACGACACCTCGAAGTCGTCCGCCCTAAGGGGCGAGGAAGCATGTGGAGGCGTCTCGCTTTCCATCATCTCCGGAAGCAGGTCACTCGAGGAGGAGGATTGTTGAGGAAGACTGCGGGCCGAACTGCAAACATATATTTAAGATGTTACCCTTGTAACCTGGAAAGAACGGGATATGTCTAGAATACCCTTGTTCACTTACGATTCGGTGAAAGGCTTGTCCTTACGGAGGAACTGTGCGGCAACATCGTCTTCCGAACCCGAACCATCTGACAGGGACATCTTCCCTCTCTTGGGAGCCTCCACCTAAAAATCTTCGGAGACGGTCCTTTTCTTCCCATGGGGTGGAAGGGATATCAGCTTCTTCTTCCCCTTTGTCTTCAGAAGAGGGAGTTCTGGTCTCCCCGGACATAGCGTCCGGTGTACCTTTAGAGTGGAGGCCACCTTTGGCTTTTTTGCTCTCCTATTTGTCCTCCTTCGCCGGCACTTGATACGACACTAGGGCCAGCATCCCTGTCAACACAGGATCGGCTGAGTCTTCGGGAAGTGGAGCCAAATACCTAATTCGTTCCGCCTTCTTTATCCATCCCTGGTCGAAGACAGGTTTCTCAGTATATTGATACGGGATAATCAAGTAAGCTGTGTTCAGGAGTTGAGTGCTTACCAGGTATCCGGATGGTTGCAGTCAAGGCCGATGTCCTCGGTTGTATCGGGCCACTGCTTTTGGGTCCCGAAGAATAACTTCCACATCCCTCTGTGTGTTGTGCCGAAGAAGTGCTGAAGGGTCCTTGGTCCTTCGGATTGAACTCCCACATGCGGAGAGGCCGTCGCTGGCACGGCAGGACCCGGCGGACTAGCATTACCTGGATCACGTTGATGAGACCGGTGTCCTTTTCAAGGAGGCTCCGGATACGGCTTTGTAGCGTCTGCACTTCATCAATTAATCCCCAGTCCAGCCCCTTATTAATCCATGATGCGAGTCGTAATGGAGGGCCAGATCGAAACGCAGGTGTAGCTGCCCACTTGGTACCACGGGGTTCAGTGATGTAAAACCACTCCCGCTGCCATAGGTTGGAAGTTTCCATGAAGGAGCCCTTTGGCCAAAGAGTATTGGCGAGCTTGCTCACCATAGCACCGCCACACTCCGCTTGCTCCCTATCGAGTACCTTCGGCTTCACATTAAAAGTGTTGAGCCATAAGCCGAAGTGTGGGGGAATGCAGAGAAAGGCCTCGCACATGACAATGAACGCCGAGATGTGAAGAAAGGAGTCTAGAGCTAGATCATGAAAATCTAGCCCGTAATAGAACATGAGGCCACGAACGAAGGGGTGGAAAGTGAACCCTAGCCCCCAGAGGAAGTGGGAGATGAATACGACCCTCTCGCTGGATCTGGGTGTGGGAATAACCTTCCCGTTAGCAGGGAGCCTGTGGAGGATTTCCGCGGTCAGGTACCTTGCCGCCCAGAGCTTCGCGATATCCTCCTCTGTGATAGAGGAGGCCACCCACCGGCCTTGAGGGCTGGGCCGGACATGACTGGGAGGCTTGGAGCCATTAAGTTGAAACCTGGGTGCTGGAGCTCGAGGTTGGAAAAGTTGAGGAAGAGGTAGGCGTAGGGGAGAAAGACGGGTCTGTGCCCCTTTATAAAGGCGATGAATATCGAACGCCTCCTCATGGGCCTTGAAACTTGCCTATTCACAAGGAATCGTGCCAACAGGGTGGTTGGATTACCCACGCCCGTATTGATGAGAATCCCGCAATAAGGGGACACGATCTCTGCTTCGACAAGACGTGCCAATAAACCTGCATCTTGAAACATGGAGCGGGAGGCTAAAAATGGTTCAAAATAATGACCGGGCAGCGACGAGATGTCACGCTACAAAGGTTGTCAGTAGATTGGACTCGTGAAATATTATGCTCTCTGCGTGTGTGTGTGGTACTTGTTTTGCAGAGCCAGAAACGTTTTCTGTGTTCGAAGGCTGTTTTGGAGTATTCGGAGGAAGAACCCGCCTTGCAATACCGAAGACAATCTGCGCGCCGGACACATCGTCATTGAAGCCTGGTTCAGGGGCTACTGAGGGAGTCCTGGATTAAGCGGTCCTCGGGTGTCCGGACTATGTAACATGGGCTAGACTAATGGGCTATGAAGATACAAGATAGAAGACTTCTTCCCGTGTCCGGATGGGACTCTCCTTTGCGTGGATGGCAAGCTTGGCGTTCGGATATGTAGATTCCTTCGTTTGTAAACCGACTCTGTACAACCCTAGGCCCCTCCGGTGTCTATATAAACTGGAGGGTTTGGTCCGTAGAGGCAATCATAATCATACAGGCTAGACATCTAGGGTTTAGCCATTACGATCTCGTGGTAGATCAACTCTTGTAATCCTCATATTCATCAAGATCAATCAAGCAGGAAGTAGGGTATTACCTCCATCAAGAGGGCCCAAACCTGGGTAAACATCGTGTCCCCTGTCTCCTGTTACCATCGACCTTAGACGCACAGTTCGGGACCACCTACCCGAGATCCGCCGGTTTTGACACCGACACCAGTCACTTTGTAAACTTGTTGATTGCAACGAACAAGAATTCAAAGCCCTCGGCAGCTCAGGGGAAAGGGCCGAGGATATCGAGCCCCCAGACTGAAAACGGCCATGACAAAGGGATTGTCTGTAGAGCTTGGGCAGGGAGATGGATGTTTTAGGAATGGAACTGGCAGGCTTCACATTTGGTGACTAGCTCGATGGCACATTGGAGGGCTGTGGGCCAATAAAATCCTTGTCGGAATGCTTTTCCAACCAAAGCCCTTGATCCAATGTGGGAGCCGCACATGCCTTTATGTATTTCTGCCAGCAGTTACTTTCCTTCTTCTCGGCAAATGCACTTCAATTTCACATGGTTGGGCCTTCTTCTGTACAGTGTCTCATTGATAAATGGATACATACTGGCCCTCCGGGCTACTCTTATAGCTTCTTCTTGCTCTTCGAGAAGTTCTCCGGTTTGGAGGAAATGGACTATGTGCCTTGCCCAAGTTGGAGCCTGTAGCTCGGCAACGAGGACTAGCGGCACCTCCTCCTTTGTGGGAGCGCACCCCTCGACCATGAGGACTAGTGGTTTGGTGGAAGGGGGTAGATCAGCACCTGCAGGGGAGTTGTTCCCGTCAAGTTCTCTGCTAGGAGCCTCGGGAGGCTCTACCGGGAGAGGCTTGCCGAAGTCCAGTTTCCTCCTCTTCTGGGCCATTGTTGCTGGGGATACGGAGGGCTGAGTAATATGGAGAATAGAAGTTCCTGGTTCCATAGGAAGCTTCTGCACAGCGCACTTGGACAGATGATCAACAATGTTGTTTTCCGCACGGGGTACGTGCTCTGTTTGCAATCCGTCAAAGCACTCCTCTAGACTTCTCACTTCCTCAACGTATGCCTCCATCAATGGACTTTGGTAATCCTTGTTGACTTGTCTCACCACAAGTTGTGAATCTCCTCGAGTGATCAGCTTCTTGATCCCCAATTATGTTGCAATGCTGAACCCGGCATGGAACCCCTCATACTCTGCAGCATTGTTGGTTGCCTCCTCCCGAGGAAAATGCATCTGGACAATGTACTTCAGGTGCTCTCAAGTGAGAGCAACGAGAAGCACGCTAGCCCCCACACGTTGTAGGGAGAAGGCACCATCAAAATACATGATCCATTCTTGGGGTGCTTCCTTTCTGGGAATAACTGTCTCCGGTACCTCTTCATCAAGGGTTGGCATCCATTCTGCAATAAACTCTGCCAATGCCCTGCTCTGAATTGTCGGTGTGCTTTCAAACTTCAGGCCAAAGCTAGATAACTCCAATGCCCACTCCACTATTCTACCGGTAGCCTCAGGGTTTCGGAGTATCCTTTGCAAAGGGAAGCGGGTGACAACCGTGATCTCGTGGGATTTGAAGTAGTGGCGTAGTTTCCTTGAGGCCATGACAAGGCCAAAAATCAACTTTTGCACACTAGAGTACCTGGACCTAGCCCCCTGCAATAGGGAGCTCATGAAGTACACCGGGCGCTGCACCACTTTATTCCTTGCCGCGTCCTTGGGGTTGCCTCCGCTGCCGTGCTCTTCTTTGTCTTGATCCATATCTGGCCTTGTCGGGCTGTGCTCACTCTCTCCACCGGAAGGGACACTGGCTGAGGCTGCTGCCTCTTCCACTTCCCGCTGCGCCACTAGTGCTGCACTAACCACTTGATTAGTTGCCGCCATGTATAGCAACAACGGCTCTTGTGGTTTGGGAGCAACCAAAGTGGGCACAGAAGACAAGTAGGTCTTCAAATCTTGCAGTGATGCGTCTGCTTCCGGAGTCCACTTCATGGGCCCTGCCTTCTTCAAAATTTTGAGGAACGGCAAGGCGCACTCGGCATACTTGGAGAAGAACCTGCTAAGCGCGGCAACGCATCCTGTCAAATGCCTCACATCCTTCAGTGCCTTGGGTGCCTGAATCTGCTCGATAGCCTTGATCTTATCGGGGTTGGCCTCTATTCCCGTGATGGGACACAAGAAACCAAGTAGCTTGCCGAAGGGAACGCCAAACACACACTTCTCTGGGTTGAGCTTCAAGTTGATCTTGTGCAGATTAGCAAACATTTCTTCTAAGTCCTGGATGAGGGTTGATCTGTCATTGGTCTTGACCACAATATCATCCATGTAAGATTCAATGTCCCTGTGCAACTGTGATTCAAAACCAATCTGGACTGCTCTCGCAAAAGTGGATCCAGCACTCTTCAATCCGAAAGGCATTTGCACGACGCAGTATGTGCCACATGAGGTGATGAATGAGGTTTTCTCTTCGTCTTCCTTGGACATAAAGATTTGATGATATCGAGAGTATGCATCCAGAAAGGAGAGGAAATCACATCTGGAAGTGGAATCCACAATCTGGTCAATGCGCGGCAAGGGAAATGGGTCCTTCGGGCATGCCCTGTTTAGATCTGTGAAATCTATGCAAAGCCTCCATTTCCCATTAGCTTTGCGCACGACCACTGGGTTTGCTAACCATGTTGGATGTAGTACTCCTCTAACCAAACCAACTTCCTCAAGTTTCTTGATTCCCTCGGCAATGAACTGCTGCCGCTCCAAGGCTTGCTTTCGGACCGTCTGCTTGATGGGTTGGGCATGTTGGCAGACAGCAGGGTGGTGCTCGATTGCCTCCCTGGGAACACCGGGGATATCAGATGGTTGCCAAGCAAACACATCGATATTTTCCCGCAGGAAGGAAACGAGCGCACTTTCCTATTTGTCATGAAGGGTGGCATTGATAGTGAAACTACCATCAGCGCCAGCCAGCCCTACCGGGACCTTTTTCACATGGGGTGCAGTGATACGTCTCCATCGTATCTATAATTTTTTATTGTTTCATGCCAATATTATACAACCTTCACATACTTTTGGCAACTTTTTATATGATTTATTGGACTAACCTATTGATTAAGTGCCGAGTGCCTGTTCCTATTTTTTGTATCGCAGAATATCCATATCAAACAAAGTCCAAATGCAATAAAATTTCACAGAGAATTATTTTGGAATATATGTGATTTTTGGGAGTTGGAATCACCGCAAACGGAGGCCCACACAGCCCACAAGACACCAGGGCGCGCCAGAGGCCCCTGGCGCGTGGTGGTGGGTTGTGCCCTCCTCGAACGTCAGTTGGAGCTCCACTTCAGGCGAAAGGAAGCTTATATCCGGAAAAAAATCGTGTTAAAATCTCAGTGCAATCGGAGTTATGGATCTCCTCAAATATAAGAAATGGTTTTCGGCCAGATCTAGGAACGCGAAACAGAAGAGAACAGAGAGGGAGATCCAATCTCGGTGGGGCTCCCGCCCCTCTGCTGCCATGGAGACCAAGGACCAGAGGGGAAACTCTCCTCCCATCTAGGGGGGAGGCCAAGGAAGAAGAAGAAGGTGGGGGCCTCTCTCCCCCTCGCTTCCGGTGGCGCCGGAGTGCCACTGGGGCAACGATCGGGACGACGATCTACATCAACAATCTTGCTACCTTCAACACGTACTTTCTCCCCCTCTATGCAGCAGTGTAACACCTCTCCCCCTCGCTGTAATCTCTACTTAAACATGGTGCTAAACTCCATCTATTATTTCCAATGATATTTGGCTATCCTATGATATTTGAGTAGATCTGTTTTGTCATGTGGGTTAATCGTGATCTTGGTTGGGATGATTGAATACTTTATTTATGGTGCTGTCCTACGGTGCCCTCCGTCTCGCGAAAACATGAGGGGCCTCTGCTGTAGGGTGTTGCAATATGTTCATGGTTTGCTTATTGTCAGTGTTGCGGGGGATGACAGCAGCCCAAACGCGGATAGGTGGGTTATGGCGTATGGGAGTAAAGAGGACTTGATACTTAATGCTATGGTTGGATTTCATGACCTTAATGATCTTTAGTAGTTGCGGATGCTTGCTAGGGGTCCAATCATAAGTACACATGATCCAAGTAGAGAAAGTATGTTAGCTCATGCCTCTCCCTTATATAAAATTGCAAGAATGATTACCGGCACTTGTTATCGATTGCCTAGGGACAAATGACTTTCTTGTTGACACAAGTTATCTACTTTTATTACCTTGCAATTTATTCGTAGTTTTATTCTCACAAAGTACTCGTAGTTTTATTCTTGCCAAATAGTTTCATACTTGTTTCCGGTAAAGCAAATGTCAAGTGTGCGTAGAGTTGGAGTTGTATCGGTGGTCGATAGAACTTGAGGGAATATTTGTCCTACCTTTAGCTCCCCGTTGGGTTCGACACTCTTATTTATCGAAGAAGGCTACAAACGATCCCCTATACTTGTGGGTTATCAAGACCTTTTTCTGGCGCCGTTGTCGGGGAGCAATAGCGTGGGGTGAATATTCTCGTGTGTGCTTGTTTGCTTTATCACTAAGTAACTTTTATTTTGTGCTCTTGTTTTCTATCTTTATTTATGGGTAGGAAACGCAAAATACCAAAAAAATTAGTTGTACCTGCTAAACCAATGGTTGAAGAACCACCCAAAATCTATCATACTACTGAAGCTTTCTACTTGGATCATCTTCGATCCATTTGTGCTCGTGCTGAAAACCCAACTAGCTTAGTTGAGGGAAAATCATTAGATGAGCATGCTTGTTTTGTGCGACACCGCTTATCTGAAAAAGGGAAACTTTTACAGCATCAAATTAATACTATGCAATGCTATTCTTGGAATTTATGTGAATTATATGATTTTACTTGTTCTGAAGACCCTAAGAAACACCTTCCCTACCAATGTGAGTTTATTGATAATGGAATCGTATCTTCTTATGCCAAAGGTGTTTATAACTACTTTGATATTGAACAAATTGAAGTATTTGTTGCTTTTAAGGGTGCTTATGAAATTGCTTCTTTGATTGAAAAGTATGATGCTACTCTTTACAAATCTGAAAATCTTGCCATACTTAAATATTGTTATGATAATTATGCTTCTAATGCCTATGTTAAACCATATATTGAGGACTCCTCCGCTGTCCAAGAAGAGACTAATATTTTGCAGGAGTCTATGGAAGAAGGAATTGATGATACTATGAGCTCATTGGATGAAAAAGATGACGAGGAGAGCGAAGAACAAAAGGAGGAAGAGCAGATTAGCTACCCGTGCCCACCTTCTAATGAGAGTAACCCTCCAACTCATACATTATTTAATGCCCCTTCGTTCTTACCGAAGGATGAATGCTATGATAGGTTCTATGATCCCGTTGATTCATTTGAAATATCCCTTTTTGATGAACTTGATGCTTGTTATGCTTGTGGCAAAGATGCCAATATGAATTATGCTTATGGAGATGAACTTGCTATAGTCCCTTATGTTGAGAATGAAACTATTGCTATTGCACCCACACATGATAGTCCTATTATCTTTTTGAATTCTCCCGACTACACTATATCGGAGAAGATTGCACTTATTAAGGATTATGTTGATGGGTTGCCTTTTACCTCTACACATGATGATTTTGATGAATATAATATGCATGTGCTTGCTGCTCCTACTTGCAATTATTATGAGAGAGGAACTACATCTCCGCCTCTTTATGTTTCCAACACGAACAAATTGCAAGAAACTGCTTATGCTATGTATTGGCCTTTACATGATGTTCATGAATTGTTCTTGTATGACATGCCAATGCATAGGAAGAGAGTTAGGCTTCGTCATTGCTTGATATATGTTGCTTTTTGCTCACTACTAAATGCTAAATCATTGTTGATTCAAATTGGCTTTGATATACCTTGGGATCCTGGTGGATTCATTACTTGAGCACTGTATGCCTAGCTTAATGGCTTTAAAGACAGCGCTTCTAGGGAGACAACCCGGAAGTTTTATAGAGTCGTTTGTTTCTGTTGAGTGCTTTTATAAAGTTTAAAAACAAAAAATATAGAGGGGAACTTAAAAACCTTTTCACAAAAGAGAAGCGATTGGAAGTTATGCATTGGAGAAGTGAGGGTCGACCTTGAACACTTGTGTTCATGCTTATGGAAACAATGTAGAACTTTTCATGAAGATTCTCACAAAAATAATTATCCCCTTGTAAAATTCCATTGTATTATAAAAATAATGTGCCAAGGTTTGCCTTTAGGATGATTAAATTGCTTGTTGGTATGTGCGGTGCAGAAACATAAACTTTGGCTGTAGTGCGCGATTTTACATTTTTTACTGGAACGTCGAAAGCTTCTGAATTTTTTTGCACAGTCTTGCTATACAAATTTTTTATTTTTTGTAATTGTTTCAATTGGAGTACCAGAAGTATGGTGAAAATGTTCAGATTACTACAGACTGTCCTGTTTAAGACATATTATGTTTTTGATGCATTGTTTTGCTCGTTTTGATGAAACTATCGAGTTTTATCGGTGGTATAAGCCATGGAAAAGTTACATTACAGTAGCTACAGTGCAAAAACAAAATATGAATTGGTTTGCAACAGTACTTAGAGTAGTGATTTGCTTTATTATACTAACGAATCTTACCGAGCTTTCTATTGAGTTTTGTGTGGATGAAGTGATCAAAGATCGAGGAGGTCTCGATATGAGGAGAAGGAGGAGAGGCAAGAGCTCAAGCTTGGGGATACCCAAGGCACCCCAAGTAAATATTCAAGGAGGCTCAAGCATCTAAGCTTGGGGATGCCCCTGAAGGCATCCCATCTTTCTTCAACAAGTATCGTTATGTTTCCGTCTTCGTTTCGTTCATGTGATATGTGTGAATCTTGGAGCGTCTTTTGCATTTAGTTTTCATTTCTCTTTTATGCACCATGCTGGTATGAGATAGTACATGGTTTATTTATAGAATTCTCATTGCACTTCACTTATATCTTTTGAGTATGGCTTTATAGAATGCTTCATGTTCTTCACTTATATCATTTGAAGTTTGGATTGCCTGTTTCTCTTCACATAGAAAACCGTTATTTGAAGAATGCTCTTTTGCTTCACTTATATTTATTAGAGCATGATCTTTTGTAGAAAGAATTAAACTCTCATGCTTCACTTATATCTATTTAGAGAGCCAAAAGGAATTGGTCAATTGCATGGTTAGTCATGAAATCCTACATAAAACTTGTGGATCACTGAATATGATATGTTTGATTACTTGCAATAGTTTTGCGATATAGAGATGATAATATGTGGGAAGTACTAGTAAATGGTTGTGTCTAGTAGGAATATTGGTGTTAAGGTTTGTGATTCCAGAAGCATGCACGTATAGTCTCCCGTTATGCTATGAAGGGTGAGCATGATTTATTATTGGTTGTCTTCCTTATGAGTGGCGATCGGGTCGAGCGATGGTCTGTTCCTACCAATCTATCCCCCAAGGGGCATGCATAGTAGTACTTTGCTTCGAGGGCTAATAAACTTTTGCAATAAGTATATGAGTTCTTTATGACTAATGTGAGTCCATGGATTATACGCACTCTTACCTTTCCGCAATTTACTAGTCTCTACGGTACCGTGCATTGCCCTTTCTCACATCGAGACGTGGTGCAAACTTCGCAGGTGCATCCAAATCCCGTGATATGATACGCTCTATCTCACATAAGCCATATTATATATTCCTCAAAACAGCCACTATACCTACCTATTATGGCTTTTCCATGGCCATTCTGAGATATATTGCCATGCAACTTCCACTGCTTCCGTTTGATAACTTGAGCATTCATTGTCATATTGCTTTGCATGATCATATAGCCGACATAGTAGTTGTGGCTTAGCCATCGTTCATCATTTTTCATGCATGTTACGCTAGATCATTGCACATCCTGGTACATTGCCAGAGGCATTCATATAGAGTCATACTTTGTAATAGGTATCGAGTTGTAATTTTTATTTCTTTTGAGTTATATGTAAATAGAAGTGTGATGATCATCATTATTCATTTTTAGAGCAGTGCCCCAGTGAGGAAAGGATGATGGAGACTATGATTCCCCCACAAGTCGGAATGAGACTCCGGACAATGAGAGAAAAAAAGAAAAAAGAAAAAAAACGAACAAATAAATAAATAAAAAAGAGAGAAGGGGCATCGTTAGTATCCTTTACCACACTTGTGCTTCAAAGTAGCACCATGTTTTTCATATGGAGAGTCTCCTATGTTGTCACTTTGATATACTAGTGGGAATTTTTCATTATAGGATTAGATGCACACCCACTTAGTTTTCATATCGAGCTTTCATACACTTATAGCTCTTAGTGCATTCGTTGCATGGCAATCCCTACTCCTCGCACTGATATCGAATGATGGGCATCTCCATAGCCCGTTGGTTAGCCGCGTCAATATGAGACTTTCTTACTTTTTTGTCTTCTCTATATTTATCCCTTTCATCATACTCTATTCCACCCATAGTGCTATATCCATGGCTTGCACTCATGTATTGCGTGAGAGTTGAAAAAGCTGAAGCATATTAAAAAGTATGAACCAATTGCTCGGCTTGTCATTGGGGTTGTGCATGATAAATACTTTGTGTTAAGAAGACAGAGCATGACAAGACTATATGATTTTGTAGGGATAGCTTTATTTAGCCTTGATATTTTGAAAGACATGATTGTTTGTTGGGATGCCTGAGTATTGATGTCTTTATGTCAAATTATATACTATTGCTTTGAATCACTTATGTCTTAATATTGATGCCATGATTAGACATATGATCAAGTTTATGTTAGGTAGCATTCCACATAAAAAATTATCTTTTTTATCATTTACCTACTCGAGGACGAACAGGAATTAAGCTTGGGGATGCTGATACGTCTCCGTCGTATCTATAATTTTTGATTGTTTCATGCAAAAATTATACAACTTTCACATACTTTTGGCAACTTTTTATATGATTTATTGGACTAACCTATTGATCAAGTGCCCAGTGCCAGTTCTTTTTTTGCATGTTTTCTGTATCGCAGAATATCCATATCAAACAAAGTCCAAATGCAATAAAATTTCACGAAGAATTATTTGGAATATATGTGATTTTTGGGAGTTGGAATCACCGCAAACGAAGGCCCACACAGCCCACAAGACACCAGGGCGCACCAGAGGCCCCTGGCGCGTGCTGGTGGGTTGTGCCCTCCTCGAACGTCGGTTGGAGCTCTACTTCGGGCGCAAGGAAGCTTATATCTAGAAAAAAATCATGTTAAAATCTCAGCGCAATCGGAGTTATGGATCTCCCGGAATATAAGAAACGGTTTTCGGCCAGATCTGTGAACGCGAAACAGAAGAGAACAGAGAGGGAGATCCAATCTCGAAGGGGCTCCCGCCCCTCCGCCGCCGTGGAGACCAAGGACCAGAGGGGAAACTGTCCTCCCATCTAGGGGGAGGCCAAGGAAGAAGAAGAAGGAAGGGGGCTCTCTCCCCCTCGCTTAAGGTGGCGCCGGAGTGCCGTCGGGGCAACGATCGGGACGGCGATCTACATCAACAATCTTGCTACCGTCAACACCAACTTTCTCCCCCTCTATGTAGCGGATAACACCTCTTCCCCCCACTGTAATATCTACTTAAACATGGTGCTCAACTCCATATATTATTTCCCAATGATATTTGGCTATCCTATGATGTTTGAGTAGATCCGCTTTGTCCTGTGGGTTAATCGTGATCTTGGTTGGTATGATTGCATATTTTATTTATGGTGATGTCCTACGGTGCCCTCCGTCTTGCGCAAACATGAGGGGCCCCCACTGTAGGTTGTTGTAATATGTTCATAGTTTGCTTCTTTCAGTGTTGCGGGGGATGGCAGCAGCCCAAACGCGGATAGGTGGGTTATGGCGTATGGGAGTAAAGAGGACTTGATACTTAATGCTATGGTTGGGTTTCATGACCGTAATGATCTTTAGTAGTTGCGCATGCTTGCTAGGGGTCCAACCATAAGTGCATATGATCCAAGTAGAGAAAGTATGTTAGCTCATGCCTCTCCCTCATATAAAATTGCAAGAATGATTACCGGCACTTGTTATCGATTGCCTAGGGACAAATGACTTTCTTGTTGACACAAGCTATCTACTTTTATTACCTTGCAATTTATTCGTAGTTTTATTCTCGCAAAGTACTCGTAGTTTTATTCTTGCCAAATAGTTTCATACTTGTTTCCGGTAAAGCAAACGTCCAGTGTGCGTAGAGTTAGAGTTGTATCGGTGGTCGATAGAACTTGAGGGAATATTTGTTCTACCTTTAGCTCCTCGTTGGGTTCGACACTCTTATTTATCGAAGAAGGCTACAAATGATCCCCTGTACTTGTTGGTTATCATGCAGCAGCCTTGGATATCTTGCTATTGGAACTCTCTGGCAAGTCATCAACAGGCGCAACATACTCCTAAGAGTCACACTTCTCGGATTCCTTACTGGTGTCCCTGCTAGCCTTCTTCTTTCCTTTGCTTTCCTTGGCGGGTACTGCGGCTTTAGCGGCCTCTGCCACGACTGCGTCCTGGTACATCTTATCCACACAAATAATTGCGTCCTTCTCGTCTGACGGAATAGAAATGACGCCCACCGACCCTGGCATCTTCAAGGTGTTGTAGGCATAGTGGGATGCCGCCATGAATTTTGCCAGAGCTGGGCGTCCAAGGATTCCGTTGTATGGAAGGGGGAGGTCAACCACATCAACCATAACCTTCTCAGTCCGGTAATTCAACTCTCCCCCGAATGTCACTGGCAACGTGATCTTTACCTTAGGGCGCCTCCTACTGGGGTTGATTCCTTGAAACGTGCCCGTGACCTTGAGCTATTCCTCTGCTATCTGAAGTTTGCTGATGACCTTTGGGGAAATCAGATTCAACCCGGCCCCGCCATCAAACAACATCTTTGTGAGTTTGAGTTTGTGGATCGTTGGCGAGACCAACAACGGCAAGCATCCTACTGTGGTGGTGCGGTCAGGGTGGTCCTCTTCGTCAAAGACGATGGGCGTGCGTGACCACTTGAGCGGCTTCCGAGATTCTGCCATTGGCTCCATGACATTGACCTCACGCGCCCACTGTTTAAGTTGGTGGCGAGAGGAGTGCAGAGGATGCACCCCATCAATGCACAGGGCGTCAGTGGCCTTCTGGAATTCCTGCTCGCTGGTTTCCTCTTCATCCCCTCCATCACTTTCATCATCGCAATCCTCTTTCTCCCGGACCCTGGCGGGGTTTCCTTGGTTCTGAGGAGCCTTGTCGGGGTGATTTGCTTCACCGTCTCAGCCCTTCCCGCCAGCGCCATTCTGACATTTTTCCTTATCACGCTTCTCATACTCAGCCCTCTACTTCTTGACGAGTTGTTCAACCAGATGACATTCCTGGAGATTATGGCCCTTGGTTGGATGAATCTTGCAGTACGGCCCATCACCTTTCCCAGCCTTCTCGGCAGCCGCAACCTCCCGGGAATCAGTGCACGCAGCAACTTCCTTGCCGGGAACTTCGTCCTTAGCCTTCTTGCCGGTACTAGGCATGCCCAATCCCTCAACGGTCGTCATTGCCTTATCTTTGCGCGTCTTGTTGCGCTTCTTGTTCTTCTTCTTCTGACTGGCGGCCTCGTCGTCATCCTCTGAGTCGATATCGATGCCATCTTCTTCTCAAGGGAGTTTCCTCTCCTCCTCCACCCGAGCACACTTATCCACCAAGGTGTAAAGCTCCTTCACAGTCTAGGGCAACCGGACATTCATCTTGGAACGTATCCAATGGTTGCGCACAATGGACTGGAACGCAACTATCACAGCTGCTGGGTGGATACCTGGAATATTTCTGTGGACTCGGCTAAACCTCTGCATGTACTTCTGCAGAGTCTCTCCTTCCTTCTGCGGGAGAAGCTGCAAATCGCTGGGCCGCCCTGGTTCTTGATGGCCGCCCGTGAAGGCGCCAACGAACTCATGGCACAGGTCAGCCCAGGTGGAGATGGAGTTCTTCAACAGGTGCATCAGCCACGACCTCATGTTTGGCTTGAGTGCCAAAGGGAAGTAGTTGGCAAAAACCTTCTCATCTCTTCCCTCGGCAGCTTGAACATCGATGGTGCAGATACTCAAGAACTCTGCCAGGTTTAGTCTCCCATCATACTTCTCTGGTATCTCTAGCTTGAACGTGCGAGCGGACGACCAACAGACACATCGGAGCACGGTCTTCCGTTAGGTCCTTTACGGACGACAAAAGCCCCTTGGCTATACTCTACTCTTCGCCTCCGGCTGTTCTGTTCTTTTCTTTTGGCTCGGCGGAGCTGAGCTGGGTTCCATTACACTCTGTAGGAAATGCATAGACAGTCCATGCAGCAAACCGAGAGGCCCTGTTTGCGCCGTACGTACCGCCTACGAATAATAGGTAGCCCCACCCCAGGCAGAGTTTGTGAGCCGTGTAATAGGCGACCATTTTGCGCGGTTCGGGGGCACTTGAATAAGCTGCCGGCACCCGGCTGCATCTTTACCCCTATCCAATTTTTGGGCCAATTCCCCCTTCGTACTACCAAAAAATGTGATTCTTGCCGAATCCGAGTTTGCTGCCCCAACCATTACAAAACTAATACCTATTCTGATGGCCATGTTGTAGGCGGTGCACCAGTGGTGCAATCGCCTCCACGGCAACAGCCCCAGCAGCAACGTCAGCAACTGCAGCGAACCTAGTAAACTGCTATGCTCGACGAAGCGTCGATGGCTTCTTCAGATCCGCGAACGCGGCAGTATGAATGACAGGTGCTACTGGATAGGCGAGTAGAAGATGCTCGAACCACCATTCAACGACGCCGGGAGGCGCACTGTCAATTCGACGAGTGCAATAGTCCAGCCGTCGACGAGCCAGCGCCCGTTGTTGGCGGGTACCTATCTTATGAGGTTGGGTGCCCCGCTTTCACATGTGAGCTGCTACAAGTCCGCTGGCCGTCCATCTGAGCGTTCAAGCCAGAAGTACCAGAGAAGTACAAGGACAAGCTAAACCCAGCAGAATTCCTAGGCATTTATACAATTGCTATGCAAACTACCGGAGGAAGGGATGAAAAGAGCCTTGCCAATTATTTCCCATTGGTACTCAAATCCAATGTGAGATTTTTGTTGATGAACTTGCCAGAGAACTCCATTTCTTGATGATCAGATCTTTGCAACGAGTTCGTTGGTGCCTTCACCAGAGGCCAGAAAGGACCCAGATAGCCCAGTGATTTGCAAGTGATCCCACTGAGGGAAGGAGAAGATCTGCGCAAGTATATCCAAAGATTCAGTCATTGTGACGCCCCGAGACCGATGCCCTAGTTGCCTTCCATTTTTTTTGTTATCGTCTTGTGTTTCAATTGTTTGTTGCCATCAACATGTTGAGTGCTGTGTCATATCTTTGCTTCTTGCACCATGCTCATCTCACTTGTTATGGTGCATTCTGCCTTTGTCATTTTTTTGTTGCATTGCATCATGATCATCATTGTAGTGTGCATAGTTATTGTGAGCTTGTTATCTTCTTGAACTCCTTCTCCTCATCGTGTTTGTTGTTTCATCTTGCCCTTTCCATCTAAACCATCATCAAGCGCAACACCCCATCTCTAGCTTCTTCCTTTCAATTCTCACCCATTTATTCAAGTGACATTATTTCTGTTCTGTATAATGTTCATTCTTTTCCTATAAATTCTCAACCATGCCTTCAACCTCTCTGCCGAATTTCAGATCCTTTGAAGATGTTTTGGTTGGGTTCAAAAATGGCTCAAGTTTGAATGTAATTCAAACTTGGATTATTTTTCCACCTCTAAAAAAATCCAACTCAAATTATTCGAATACTATATAAATTCTGGAGTCCAGGGGTATATTCATTTCTTCACCACCACTCTCCTACCTCCCTGGACTTTTCCTTGTCTATAGCTGTGAATTTAAATTCACAGAACTAAGTAAAAGGGGAAGCCCTCCTGGTGCAGCAACTTTGGCCTTTTTCCCTCTCCCGCAACCCAACTGAGCACATCACCGCAGCCCAGTCAGCCCACGCATACAGGAGCTTCGTCCTCCTGTACGACAGTGCGTCCAGCATGTCCACGTCGGACATGGGCGTGATTTGACGGCCGTCCGGCATCCCTAGCCCCTATATATCATGTCACCGGCTCCCTAGGGTTCCTCCTCGACCGATCCCCATCCTCTCCTTCCCTCGCCGCCGCCAGGTAAGGCTAGCCACGCCACGCCATCGCCCTGCCCACCATGCTCCGGCCGAGCTTGAGCTCCAGCTCGGAGTAGCTCGTCGCCGCGCCTCCGACCCCTCAGCCACTCTGGAGAGCAACGCCAAGTATCTCTCCGTCCCCTGACTCCACACACACGACCACACGGCCTCGGGTTCGACCTCCACGACGTTGTTTTCATCCTCTGCTTCCCGGACAGCACCTTTGCCAAGTTCAGAGCTCGCCCCGGTCACCTCCGGCGCGTATCCGTCAACCTCTCCGTGTCCTAGGGTGAGCTGGGTAACGCATCTCCCGCTCCTTTTCTTTCCATGGCGTGTAGAACCCCGTAGCACTCGCCCGATCAATGTCTTCGCCGCGCTCGCAGTGCTCTGGCGATCTCTGAAGTTTTAGTTGCGCATGTTTTGCTGCTGCACGTGCACACGCGCACTCGCGCTCTCCCCTGTTCCCACATGCTCGCGCACGCTCGCTCGCCGCGGCCGTAGCCCCGCATGCATCTGCACGCACGCGTCCGCACGCACCCCCCTGCTGAACACGCATGCCCGCGCCTGCTCAGCTGCCATCGCCGCCGTCGCATTTGCTCGCCTGCAACCTCGCGTCGTTGCTCCACCACACGCACCCTGGCACATTTCCGCACCCCCGCCGGTGATCCGCTGCACTTGTAGCCGCTGCTTTGCTCGTCGTCGTCGCCGGCAAGTTGTTGTGCGTCCATGGATCCAAGACCGGGCGTTTGCCCTCTTTAACTAGAGTTATGCACCTTACCATTCACAAGCACCCAACCAGCCCGACTGGTCAGCACGCAACACACACACGAGGAGGTTCTGGGTTCTCGAGCCCCAGGCGCCCCAAATTTTGCCCTGTTTCCTTTTATTTTGCTCCCACACACTCAACCGCTGGACCTCAAATCCTCTTGGGCCTCATTCACACTTGGGCCGCTGCACTGTATTGCTTCTGGCCCGGATATGTGTTTTTTTCTCTGCTCTATGATATTTTGCATTTTCCAGTGCATGCATATTTATAGGAAATGCCACTGTTTTGTATTGTTAATAACTAAATATGCATGCATCCAAATTAAACAAACTATATATGTAAAATGCTTAGAATTTTGCATAGTTTCATAATATGCCTCTCATCCATGTTAAAAATGTTTAAACTTGTTGTTTGTCTAATTTTGCATAAAGGCCATGTTAAAATGATTTATTTCATAACTAAATAACCGTAGCTCCGAATTTAATAAACTTTATATGTAAATGGGGTGGAAAAATGAATAGATTAACATGGTAGCATTACTTTGCATGTTTAACAACTCTAAAATATGGTTTAGGGCAGAACAGAACCAAATCAAAAATATGCATATGGGAATTCTCCGGAATTGTTGTTTGTTGTTCCGGCCTCATTTAAACTTGTCTAGATAGGTACTTATTCATATGCTTCACCCCGTGCCATGTTTGATAACATTTAATTTTGTTGGGTACATAAACGAGAGAGAACTAAATAATTGGTGTGGTGTTTCGTCAATATGCAACTCGTTGCATATTGAGCTCCACTTAATTTGTAGCATTGTTTGTGCACTTTGCCATGCCTTGCCTCATTAAGCCGGACATGCACCATACTTGGTTGTGCATCATGCCATGTTTATGCTTGTGTGTTTACCATGTTGCTTGCTTCTTTCCAGTTTGCTTCTCTCGTCAGCTTCGGTTTCGTTCCGGAGTTGTGAGGATTCGTTCGACTACGTCCGTTTGTCTTCTTCATGGACTCGTTCTTCTTCCTTGCAGGATCTCAGGCAAGATGACCATACCCTCGAAATCACTTCTATCTTTGCTTGCTAGTTGTTCGCTCTATTGCTATGCCGCGCTACCTACCACTTGCTATATCATGCCTCCCATATTGCCATGTCAAGCCTCTAACCATCCTTTCCTAGCAAACCATTGTTTGGCTAAGTTACCGCTTTGGCTCAGCCCCTCTTATAACGTTGTTAGTTGCAGGTGAAGATGAAGTTTGTTCCATGTTGGAACATGGATATGTTGGGATATCACAATATCTCTTATTTAATTAATGCATCTATATACTTGGCAAAGGGTGGAAGGCTCGGCCTTATGCCTGGTGTTTTGTTCCACTCTTGCCGCCCTAGTTTCCGTCATACCGGTGTTATGTTCCTTGATTTTGCGTTCCTCACGCGGTTGGGTGTTATGGGAACCCCTTGACAGTTCGCTTTGAATTAAACTCCTCCAGCAAGGCCCAACCTTGGTTTTACATTTGCCTCACCTAGGCCTTTTTCCCTTGGGTTTCCGGAGCTCGAGGGTCATCTTTATTTTAAACCCCCGGGCCAATGCTCGTCTGAGTGTTGGTCCAAACTAGAGCCCTTTGCAGCGCCACCTCGGGGAAACTTGAGGGCTGGTTTTAGTTGTACGGATTGCTCATCCGGTGTGCCCCGAGAACGAGATATGTGCAGCTCCTATCGGGATTTGTCGGCACATTTGGGCGGCTTTGCTGGTCTTGTTTTACCATTGTCAAAATGTCTTGTAACCGGGATTCCGAGACTGATTGGGTCTTCCCGGGAGAAGGAATATTCTTTGTTGACCGTGAGAGCTTGTGATGGGCTAAGTTGGGACACCCCTGCAGGGTATAAACTTTCGAGAGCCATGCCCGCGGTTATGTGGCAGATGGGAATTGGTTAATGTCCGGTTGTAGAGAACTTGACACTTGACTTAATTAAAATACATCAACTGCGTGTGTAGCCGTGATGGTCTCTTTTCAGCGGAGTCCGGGAAGTGAACACGATTTGTGTTATGGTTGTGCGTAAGTAGTTTTAGGATCACTTCTTGATCTCTTCTAGCTTCACGACCGTTGCGTTGCTTCTCTTCTCGCTCTTCTTTGCGTATGTTAGCCACCATTTTGCTTAGTGCTTGCTGCAGCTCCACCTCATTACCCCTTTCCTACCCATAAGCTTAAATAGTCTTGATCTCGCGGGTGTGAGATTGCTGAGTCCTCGTGACTCACAGATTCTACCAAAACAGTTGCAGGTGCCGACGATACCAGTGCAGTTGATGCAACCGAGCTCAAGTGGGAGTTCGACGAGGACCTTGGTCGTTACTATGTTTCGATTCCTGATGATCAGTAGTGGAGCCCAGTTGGGACGATCGGGGATCTAGCATTTGGCGTTGTCTTCTTTTATTTTGGTTCTGTAGTCGGACCTTGATTGTACTCTGGATGATGTATGCTTAACTTGTTATTTGTGTGAAGTGGCGATTGTAAGCCAACTCTTTATCCCATTCTTGTTCATTACATGGGATTGTGTGAAGATGACCCTTCTTGCGACAAAACCACCATGCGGTTATGCCTCCAAGTCGTGCCTCGGCACGTGGGAGATATAGCCGCATCGTGGGTGTTACAGTCATGTACATCGCAACATACTAGATGTGCACCCTACGACTATGATTGCCCGTTCCACACGAACATGCGCAATCGCAAGATGTGGGAGAAAATGAACATTCGGCTGCCGAAGACCGTCAACGAGCTGTACACGTTGGCGGACAAATGTGCACGTGCTGAGGAGGGAAGAAGGCTCCCTAGGGAAGATGCTAGTGCTGAAGTCGATTCTGAGGACGACGCCGCCGCCACCTTGAGGAAGAAAGGCCGGAAGTGCAAGAAAAAGCGCAAGCGCAAGTTATTTACGGACGTGTAAGGGCCAGCCAACTCTAGTTCCGCCAAGAAAACCACGACAGAGAGATGCTACCTCTTGAGCACTGCGTTGGTTTTCCCTTGAAGAGGAAAGGGTGATGCAGCAAAGTAGCGTAAGTATTTCCCGTAGTTTTTGAGAACCAAGGTATCAATCCAGTAGGAGGCCACACACGAGTCCCTCGCACCTACACAAACAAATAAATCCTCACAACCAACGGAATAAAGGGGTTGTCAATCCCTTCACGGTCACTTACGAGAGTGAGATCTGATAGATATGATAAGATAATATTTTTGGTATTTTTATGATAAAGATGCAAAGTAAAGAAAGCAAAATAAAAATGGCGCTAGAAATAACTTGTTGACGGGAGATTAATATGATGGGAAATAGACCCGGGGGCCATAGGTTTCAGTAGTGGATTCTCTCGAGAGCATAAGTATTACGGTGGGTGAACAAAGTACTGTTGAGCAATTGACAGAATTGAGCATAGTTATGAGAATATCTAGGTATGATCATGTATATAGGCATCACGTCCGAGACAAGTAGACCGACTCCTGCCTGCATCTACTACTATTACTCCACACATCGACCGCTATCCAGCATGCATCTAGAGTATTAAGTTCATAAGAACAGAGTAACGCTCTAAGTAGGATGACATGTTGTACAGGGATAAACTCGTGCAATATGATATAAACCCCATCTTGTTATCCTCGATGGCAACAATACAATACGTGCCTTGCCGCCCCTACTGTCACTAGGAAAGGACACCGCAAGATTGAACCCAAAGCTAAGCACTTCTCCCATTGCAAGAAAGATCAATCTAGTAGGCCAAACCAAACTGATAATTCGAAGAGACTTGCAAAGATAACCAATCATACATAAAAGAATTCAGAGAAGAATCAAATATTGTTCATAGATAAACTTGATCATAAACCCACAATTCATCGGTCTCAACAAACACACCGCAAAAGAAGATTACATCGAATAGATCTCCACAAGAGAGGGGGAGAACATTTGAAAGTGCAACTATCCCTGGGTGGTTTTGGTAATCCCTAACAACATATAGCTCATAGAGCTAATGATATTCCAAGATAAATATTTCAGGAAAGCTCAACGTTTGGCATGGCATGGATTAGAAAGTGGAACCTTCAAAATGCTAAGGACAAAGGATTGGCTCAAGCTTAAAGCACAAGACTCTACATTTTCTATTTTAGTGATCCAAGATCACATTGAGTCTATAGGAAAAGCCAATACTATTAAGAAGGGATGAGGTGTTGCTTAATGAGGATCTTGCTCAAAATGCTTAGTGACATGCTCCAAAACCCTCCACTACTTTCTCATATCCACATATGTCCTAAACCAAAAAGTCGAACTCGGCCCCACCAAATCTTTCCATCCGTAGCCACTGAGTTCAGTTGACATAGCCACTGCCAGAAACCCTAATCAATTCGGTCTCACCGATAGGGATCTCGGTCTCACCGAGATGGGATTGCAAACTCTCTGTTTCCCTTCATAACGTTTCGGTCAAACCGAGATGAGCGATCGGTCCCACCGAGATTGCATTCAAAACTCTCTGTTTCCTTTTCGTAACGTTTCGGTCCAACCGAGATGAGCGAATCGGTCCCACCGAGTTTGCCTGACCAACTCTCTGTTTGGCTATTACCAAAATCAGTCTCACCGAGTTTGTGTAATCGGTCTCACCGAGATTACGTTATGCCATAACCCTAATGACATCGGTCCCACCGAGTTGACATGTCGGTCCCACCGAGAATCCTAACGTTCACATTTTGAACTAAATTGGTCTGACCGAGTTCTCTGAATCAGTCCCACCGAGTTTAGTGATTTGTGTGTAACGGTTAGGTTTTGTGTGGAGGCTATATATACCCATCCACCCACTCTTCATTCGTGGAGAGAGCCATCAGAACATGCCTACACTTCCAATACATATTTTCTGAGAGAGAACCACCTACACTTGTGTTGAGGTCAAGATATTCCATTCCAACCACATAAATCTTGATCTCTAGCCTTCCCCAAGTTGTTTTCCACTCAAATCTTCCTTCTACCAAATCCAATCCTATGAGAGAGAGTTGAGTGTTGGGGAGACTATCATTTGAAGCACAAGAGCAAGGAGTTCATCATCAACACACCATTTGTTACTTCTTGGAGAGTGGTGTCTCCTAGATTGGCTAGGTGTCACTTGGGAGCCTCCGACAAGATTGTGGAGTTGAACCAAGGAGTTTGTAAGGGCAAGGAGATCGCCTACTTCGTGAAGATCTACCCTAGTGAGGCAAGTCCTTCGTGGGCGACGACCATGGTGGGATAGACAAGGTTGCTTCTTCGTGGACCCTTCGTGGGTGGAGCCCTTCGTGGACTCGCGCAACCGTTACCCTTCGTGGGTTGAAGTCTCCATCAACGTGGATGTACGATAGCACCACCTATCGGAACCACGGATAAAAAATCTCCGTGTCAACATTGCGTTTGCTCCCTCAATCTCATCCCTTTACCTTCATGTGCAATTGTTTTACATTCCGCTGCTATACTCTTAGAATTGCATGTGTAGGTTGATTGCTTGACTTGTGCTAAGTTGCTAAAATCTGCCAAGAACTAAAATTGGAAAAAGGCTAGATTTTTATTTGGTCAAGTAGTCTAATCACCCCCCTCTAGACATACTTTCGATCCTACAAGTGGTATCAGAGCTTTGGTCTCCATTTGCTTTGATTTCCATAGCTTTTGGTGGTCATAGCCTTGGTTTCACAACCTAGGAGAGTATGGCATCTTGCGAGGGAAATTACCACCGTAGAGGTCCTTACTTTGATAGCACTAATTTTGCTAGTTGGAAGCATAAGATGAAAATGCATATTCTTGGACATAACCCCGCCGTTTGGGCTATTGTGTGTATTGGCTTGCAAGGTGAATTCTTTGATGGGAGAGAACCGAACCGTGAAGCTACCGCGGAAAAGTTGAAGATGCTACAATACAATGCTCAAGCTTGTGATATTCTCTTCAACGGATTGTGCCCCAAAGAATTCAACAAAATCTGCCGTCTTGAGAATGCAAAGGAAATTTGGGATACTTTGATTGATATGCACGAAGGTACCGACTCCGTCAAGGAATCCAAATTGGATGTGCTTCAAAGTCAACTTGACAAGTTCAAAATGAAGGATGGTGAAGGTGTCGCTGAAATGTACTCTAGGCTTGCTCTCATCACAAAAGAGATTGCCGGCTTAGGAAGTGAAGAGATGACCGACAAATTCATCATCAAGAAGATCCTAAGAGCCTTGGATGGAAAATATGATACCTTGTTCACATTGATCCAAATGATGCCCAATTACAAAGATCTCAAGTCCACGGAAGTCATTGGAAGAATTGTTGCTCATGAGATGTCACTCAAGGATAAGGAAGAGCTTCACAACCAGTCAAGTGGTGCTTACAAAGCCTCAGGTGATACTCCCACATCTTCAAGTGAGAAACAAAACTTCAATGAAGAATTGAGCCCAATGGTAAAAAATTCAACAAGTTCTACAAGAGTAGAAGCAAAGAAAGAAGTTCCAAGTCAAGGTCCTACAATGACAAAAGATCTTCTAGTCGTGAGCGTAATTGCTACAATTGTGGAAGACCCAGACACTACTCCAATGAGTGTACGGCCCCCTACAAAAGACGAGAAGATTCTCCCAAAAGAAGAAGTAGAAGAGAAGAATCACCACCAAGAGAAAGGAGGAGTACAGATGATCGTTATGAACGAAGACCCTCTCAGAGAAGCAAGGATTCGGAAAGAAAGGAAAAGTCATCAAGGAGCTACACGAAAAGAAGACATCAAGCTCATGTTGGTGAGTGGGTATCCGGCTCCGACTCCGACAATCACTCCGAAAGAAGTTATCACTCCGACTCCGAATATACTCAAGATGAAGGTGTTGCCGGTCTAGCACTTGTGTCAACCAACTCCTATGACATATTTCACTCACCAAATGAAGGAATTGGAAGATGCTTCATGGCTAAAGGTCCAAAGGTAACACATCCCGAGTATGTTGATTTCAATAGTGATGAAGATGATTTGCTAGGTGATGATGATTTACTTGTTGACAACTCTAGTGATGAAAACTATGATAAAACATCAATTAATCATGCTAATCAAGATAAAACGAATGATGATGATAAGAAGGAGATTGAGCGTCTAACCAAAGAACTAAAAACTCTTAAGTTAGGTCATGAAACTACCTTGGAAAATCATCGAGAACTTTTAAAGACTCATGATAAGCTACGCTTTGAAAAGCTCAACCTTGAGCAAGAGCATGAGTTTTTAAAGGTAATCAATGATGATCTTCGCAAGAAAAGTTCTTCTTACATTGCCAAGCATTTACTCTTGTCTACTTACATGCCACAAGTTAAATCTAGCAACAAGAACAAGAAAGATTCTTCATCTAGTAGTAACAACAATCATGCTAAATCCAATGTTGATGCTTCTAGTAGTTCTCTTGATTCCACTAATGATTCTCTTAGCCAAGTTACACTTGAGCAACAAAATAGCTTATTGAAGGGAATCATAGAGAAATGTGTTTACAAGAGTCTTGCCGGAAGTAAGCAATTTGAGGAAATTGTGCACAAGCAAGGAAGACACCGGAAGAATCAAGGTGTTGGTTTTGAACGAAAGTTCAATGCCAATGGAGTTGAGTGGGAAGAAGATCATTACCCCAAGACGAAGTTTGTTCCTCAACAAGAGAAGTATGATCCTACTTCCTTCAAAGGAACACAAGCTCAAGATGATCTTCCACCACAAGACCACAAGCAAAAAGGCAAGGATAAGCTTCAAGAGGAAATTGATGCATTTGAAGAAGCACCTAAGGCCTTGGTCAAGTGGGTTCCCAAGACTACATCAAGTTCCACTTCATCAAGTACAACTACGACTCCAAGGATTCCCATCAAGATGGTGTGGATCAAGAAGAAGAAGAACTAGAGAGTTCTTGAGGGTGACTCCACCAACATACTTCACTCCTATCATTTTGGCAAGGACAAGTGCAAACAACTTCCATATCTTGCACTAGTTCAAGGAGTCACAAACCCTCTTGTTGGTAAGACAAGGGACAAGGTAACCTAATGACTTCATGGACATCATTTTGTGTATGCATCACTCTATGTCTATGGATATCCTTGTTTGTTCCTTGTGGGACTAACCCGTGTAGGTATTGAAAGTGCAACTCACTCCAAAGGATTGCTCCAAATGATCTACATCAACATTGAGCATCTACATCTTCAACACCTACATGAAGTCATCATCGACAAAACCCAAGGTTAGTTCATTCCCTTTAGGTGGAATATCACATCTTGGGGGAGCTTTACTCAAATCAATGAGCTAAAGCAACTCTAATGGTGTGAACACAACAATGCTTTATGTAAAAGTGGTAACCCCACTTGTGCTTAAACGATGAGTATGACCTATGATCAAATGTTCTCATTTGACTCCTAAGTCAATATACTCATATGTAGATGACCTAGTCATCGCCAATTGCTTGATAGATGCTAGAATGTTTGTGCATGCTTTGACACATATTTCATTTGCCATTTTATTGTGTGAACATGTTGGATGCATATTTTACTCATTCCAGGACATCCATTTGTTGCTATGACTGTTTGGCTCTTTCTCTTTTGCCAAATGGATGGACAAGAATGCCTAAGAACACCCTCTAGCTATCTATGCTTTTCTCGTCTCAAACACTATTCATGCTACATCACAAAGTTTGATCAAGTCAGATTCGAACCACTCTATGTGAGGAGCACTCGGAGATCCCGATTTGTCATAGACTTAAACCTCCAAAACCTCTTTGTGCATCTTGGTCTGACCGATTCATCCTTTTCGGTCCTACCGAGTCATCAAGTTGATCTAGGGTTTTCAATCTCGATGCAACCGATTAGAACTTTTCGGTCACACCGAGTTGCAGTAACTGCTTGCAGTTTTGCATCTCAGTGCCACCGAGTCGTTCCACTCGGTCACACCGACAAGGTCAGGTTATATATACCGCTGGGTCAAAATTTGGAAATTTCTCCGAACCCCTTCTCCCGCGCGTAACCTAGTCTGCCTCCTCTGGTCTTCAGATCGTCCTCTCGTCGCAGCGACCTCCCGCCGCTGGTCTCCGCCGCCGTCAACGAAAATCTTCTCCGCCGTTGCCGCCGTAGCAAGTTTGTCGCCGCACTAGGGTACGGACTTGATCACTGTGCTAACCTTTAACTCCGATTCCTAGCACATTGCTCTGCCATGTTTCTTGCCATAATTGAAATCATCCTGTCCAGCGAAAAAGTCCCATAGATTAGTTATGATTTGAAAATTTAGGGTTAGGTCTCCGCCGAATTCATCTCGGACCGACCGAGTTGTAGAAATCGGTCTCACCGATTTTGGCTTAGGCCAGAGCACACGCATTTTCGGTCCGACCGAAAATTGCAAATCGGTGTGACCGAGTTCGATTCTCTGTGAAATCCTAGCAGTCTCGGTACCACCGAACTGTGACTCGGTCTGACCGAGTTCACTAGTTCAGGTTCCAAAAGCTGCTTCGGTATCACCGAGTTTACAAATCGGTAGATCCGAAATGCTTTCTGTGAAGAACTAAAATTAAGTTTTTAAGTCATCTGTTTTGCAAAAACTCCTATACTTTGTGATTCTCATCTACTCTACCTCATCTATAACCTATTCACAGGGTCTGCTGACAGTTTGCTTGCAAGATGTCTGACCAAAGTGACAGCCAGAACAAGTCAGAGGAATAGGTTCAGTTAAGTGAGGGCACTAGTCCCTCTAGCAGCTCTGATGATGGCAGCAGGAGCACACCAAGCAACTTGCCAAAGGCTGCTACCAGAACAAGGAAGAAGAGAACTTCTGATTCAGAGGATGAAGACTATGTGGCTGTTGAAGATGAAGCCACTTCTAAGAAGAAAGTGCTGAAGAAAGAATATGGCACAACTGCTGCAACAAAGCCTGGTCTGAAAACTAAGATGCCAGCAAGAAGACAGCCCATGTCTAAGCCAAGAAAAGTTGCCACAGGTGAAACTATGAAGTTCACTATTGAGTCTGAAGAAGAGGCAACTGGAGAAAATAAGAAGAAGAAGAGGGCCCGAACCACTACTGCCAGAGTTCTTGGCAAGCCCTCAATGAGGAAAGATTCTGAAGAAGAGGAAGAGGATGCAGCACCAGCACCCAAAGCTCAAAAGCTCATGGGAGATGCAATCAGATCAGGGGTTGCTCCATCTAAGCCCAAAACTGCTCCTAAGACTGCTGCTCCAGCTCCAAAGCCAAAACCCAAGAGGAGCACCAGGAACATCCCTGCTGAGGAGAAGAACAAGGCCCCAGTGCCTCAGGCTACTGAAGAAGAAGAGGAAGATGATTCTGTTATTTTGAGGAAGCTGAAGCCCAAGATCCCTGATCACAATGATGCACACCCAGTTGCAGAGAATATGAAAATCAGGAAGGATTCAGGATTGAGGCTATGAAGAGAGTCTGATCCATATGATACCAGGAGAAGGACTGCTGTGGACTACAGATTCCACACTAAAGAACAGCAGGACTTCTATGAGACTGTTTTACTTGATAAGAAGCCCATAGTGTGTGACATGAGATGGGTTGATTGGAAATTCATCAAGGAGAATGAGGATCACTTCCCTGGTGTATATGACAGCTTCAAGGCATGTGGAGTTGATGAGTTTGTGGCTCAGAAGTTCACCAAGTGGAATGGTGAGCTCATTATGCAATTTTACTCCACTGCACACTTCTATCCAGATGGAAGGATTGTGTGGATGTCTGAGGGTACTAGGTACTAGTCCACAGTTGAAGAATGGGCAAAACTCATAAATGCTCCTGAGGAACATGAGGATGACTTGGATGTCTATGCCAAGAAGAAGAAAGACCACAACTCTATGGCCAATATGTACAAAGAGATCCCTGATGATGCTTTGGACACACATAAGTTTGGATCTGTACACTATTTGTTGTCTGGACTGCCAACAATCAATTGGATTCTGAGGCACACACTTCTATCCAAGTCAGGTGATCACAAGATGATCAGAGGACATGCTATCAACTTGCTGCACATATTTGATGTCCCACAGAAGTTCAAGGTTATGAGCCTGATTGTGGAAACAATCAAGAGGACTGCAGCTGATCAGAAGAGAAGTTGTGGATATGCCCCACACCTCCAGGAGCTCATCAACCCAAAGATGGGCAAGGGAAAGTACATCTTGGAAAAAGAGCATCTATCCATCTATCCTGAATTTGAGGACAACACAGTTGTCATGACTGAGAATGAACCATCATCTGTGCAAGCACAAGAGAAGAAAGCCAAAGCTAAAGCTGAGAAGGCTGCAAAGATGCCAACTATGGAAGAGGCATCTCAGGTCTTCTTGAAGAGCAAGCAAGACCAGCATGGATATCTGATCCAATCCACTCTGAGGATTGAGCAGGGCCTGGCCACCCTGACCAAGAACCAGGAGAGCTTGGAAAGGATCGTTGAGACAAAATTCTATGACCTTGACGTAAAGATCACAGAGATCCAAACTGTAGTTGAGCAACTTCAGGAGGAAGTAGAGGAGAAGAAGGGCAAGTCTACCACAGATGCATTTGCTAGAGTGCCCAGAGGACAGAGATCTGCTGCAGTGCCAGTGACCTACACTAGAGCTACAACATCAGCACCAGCAGCTACAGCTCCAGTTCCAACTCCAGCAGCTACTCCACCAGCTCCAGCCACATCATCAGAAGCTTTCGTCCTTGGCGTTCTCTCAACACCACCTCCCAAAGATCAAGCCTGAGAGTCGTTTAGCACTATGCATTTTCAAACTTTTTGGTAACTTGTTGCCAAAGGGGGAGAAAAATGTATAGATCATAGGCTTCGAGAGAGAGAGGGTGTTGGTTTTTATCTCTCTTTGCACTCTTTTTGGTTGGTTTGAAACTTTATTGCGTGCTTGTGTGATACTACTTTATGTCCTTGTGAGATACTTATTTGGTCAAGTGTTTGATCATATGCTACCCTTAATGCTTGTTGGATAATGCTATCTTTCATATCCTATTATGATCATTCACTCTGCTTGGTGATGAGTGCATGCTTTTAATCTCTATCATTCTGAGTGCTCCACCAAGATGTATGTGACATGGAAGAGTAACCCATGATCCTAATCGATTGTGCATTTGCATTCAAAAGCAAATCTTAAATAATGCACAAATTTAGGGGGAGCTCTTGCTTATCACATACTTCTCAAAGCGATGATGTTTTTCAATCTTATCTATCATTTGTCGAAGCTTTGATCTATATGTTGTCATCAATTACCAAAAAGGGGGAGATTGAAAGTGCAACTATCCCAGGGTGGTTTTGGTAATCCCTAACAACATATAGCTCATTGAGCTAATGCTATTCCAAGATAAATATTTTAGGAAAGCTCAATGTTTGGCATGGCATGGATTAGAAAGTGGACCCTTCAAAATGCTAAGGACAAAGGATTGGCTCAAGCTCAAAGCACAAGACTCTACATTTTCTATTTTAGTGATCCAAGATCACATTGAGTCTATAGGAAAAGCCAATACTATTAAGAAGGGATGAGGTGTTGCTTAATGAGGATCTTGCTCAAAATACTTAGTGATATGCTCCAAAACCCTCCACTACTTTCTCATATCCACATATGTCCTAAACCAAAAAGGCCAACTCGGCCCCACCGAATCTTTCCACCCAGAGCCACCGAGTTCAGTTGACATAGCCAGTGCTAGAAACCCTAATCAATTCGGTCTCACCGATAGGGATCTCGGTCTCACCGAGATGGGATTGCAAACTCTCTGTTTCCCTTCGTAACGTTTCGGTTAAACCGAGATGAGCGATCGGTCCCACCGAGATTGCAAAGAAAACTCTCTATTTCCTTTTTGTAACGTTTCGGTCCAACCGAGATGAGCGAATCGGTCCCACCGAGTTTGCCTGACCAAATTTCCGTTTTGTGTAATCAGTCTCACCGAGATTACGTTTTGCCCTAACCCTAGTGACATCGGTCCCACCGAGTTGACATGTCGGTCCCACCGAGAATCCTAACGTTCACATTTTGAACTAAATCGGTCCGACCGAGTTCTCTGAATCTGTCCCACCGAGTTTAGTGATTTGTGCGTAACGGTTAGATTTTGTGTGGAGGCTATATATACCCCTCCACCCACTCTTCATTCGTGGAGAGAGCCATCAGAACATGCCTACACTTCCAATACATATTTTCTGAGAGAGAACCACCTACACTTGTGTTGAGGTCAAGATATTCCATTCCAACCACATAAATCTTGATCTCTAGCCTTCCCCAAGTTGTTTTCCACTCAAATCTTCCTTCTACCAAATCCAATCCTATGAGAGAGAGTTGAGTGTTGGGGAGACTATCATTTGAAGCACAAGAGCAAGGAGTTCATCATCAACACACCATTTGTTACTTCTTGGAGAGTGGTGTCTCCTAGATTGGCTAGGTGTCACTTGGGAGTCTCCGACAAGATTGTGGAGTTGAACCAAGGAGTTTGTAAGGGCAAGGAGATCGCCTACTTCGTGAAGATCTACCCTAGTGAGGCAAGTCCTTCGTGGGCGACGACCATGGTGGGATAGACAAGGTTGCTTCTTCGTGGACCCTTCGTGGGTGGAGTCCTTCGTGGACTCGCGCAACCGTTACCCTTCATGGGTTGAAGTCTCCATCAACGTGGAAGTACGATAGCACCACCTATCGGAACCACGGATAAAAAAATCTCCATGTCAACATTGCGTTTGCTCCCTCAATCTCATCCCTTTACCTTCATGTGCAATTGTTTTACATTCCGCTGCTATACTCTTAGAATTGCATATATAGGTTGATTGCTTGACTTGTGCTAAGTTGCTAAAATCTGCCAAGAACTAAAATTGGGAAAAGGCTAGATTTTTATTTGGTCAAGTAGTCTAATCACCCCCCCTCTAGACATACTTTCGATCCTACAACATTGTATTGAGATCCAAAAAGAGAGAAGAAGCCATCTAGCTAATAACTATGGACCGGAAGGTCTAAGGTAAACTACTCACACATCATCAAAGAGGCTATGGTGTTGATGTAGAAGCCCTCTGTAATCGATGCCCCCTCCGGTGGAGCTCCGGAAAAGGCCCCAAGATGGGATCTCACGGGTACAGAAGGTTGCGGCGGTGGAATTAGGTTTTTGGCTCCGTATCTGGTAGTTTGGGGGTACGTAGGTATATATAGGAGGAAGAAGTACGTCGGTGGAGCAACATGGGGCCCACGAGGTTGGAGGGCGCACCTAGGGGGGTAGGTGCTCCCCCCTACCTCGTGCCTTCCTGGTTGATTTCCTTACATAGGGTCCAAGTCCTCTGGATCACGTTCGTTCCAAAAATCACGTTCCCGAAGGTTTCATTCCGTTTGGACTCCGTTTGATATTCTTTTTCTACGAAACTCTGAAATAGGCAAAAAACAACAATTCTGGGCTGGGCCTCCGGTTAATAGGGTAGTCCCAAATATAATATCAAAGTGTATAATAAAGCCCATTAATGTCCAAAACAGAATATAATATAGCATGGAACAATCAAAAATTATAGATACGTTGGAGACGTATCAAGAGCTCCAGCAAGGAAGTTGCCTCGTGCATTGATTCCAAGGTAGCTTCGGGACGTTAGAAGGCCGGCAAGTCTGACGGGCCATACTGTAAGATTCACCGTACCAAGGGCCACGATCTCCAGGAGTGACGACAAGTCGAGTGGCTGGTTGAGGAGCAAAAGGCTCAAAGTGCAACAAGGAGAATGACCGAGATGGAATGGGTGGATCCAGAAGTCATCTGGTATGGTGAGATAGAACTTCGTGTCCGACTGGCCGCAACTACACTCGCCTGATTTGTGCTTGCACTATGGACACTTGAATGAAAACCCTCGAATCAACTAGAAGAAAAATGAATTCCACGGCGATTTCCGCCAGTTCATTAACAGGGACAGACGAACTGCGATAAGAGATGAGCAAATATTTTGCTAAATTAATTACCTTCTCCATGAGAAAAATCCTCGGCCCAAGCTCATGGAAAATCCCACAGAAAACCCCAATCGACCAGTCGAGAGAGTCGGCGGCAAGTGGCAGAGGTGAAATCTAGTGCGTTGGGAGCGCGGCCGCCGCCTGCCGGCGACAGCCGTCAAGCTTAGGGGTGGCCGCCGCGATAGAAGTTGACGTGCAGAGTTGCGGAGGAGTAAAGTGCGAGTGAGGAGTGGGGACGAAGGGGAGGGGGTGAGGGTTTTCTTTTTCTTTTTTGACGTGTGGGTGAGGGTTTCCTGTGCCAAAATATTGCGCTTGCTGAGGCAACATTTCGTAAACAGAACCCGTGTTTGATTGATGTTACCTAGATTGAACGCACAGTAGTATAGATTTCCTTCGTCGTTTGTCCTTCATTTTTTGTGCATTCCAGGACTCGTTTTCTATATTTCAGTACTTTATAGCATTTACCTAACATCTAATGCATATACATCAAATCTCAGCTACAGCTACATGGGTGTGATGAGAGGGATGTGGATTGTTGTTTGATCGCAGTGTATCCTACGGTGCACACACGCGATCCACGTGGCTGGGGTTCTAACCAGTTAGAACGCAATGCGCAATAGGGTGAGCACACACGAGTCCTAGAGGCAGCGAAAATGAACCATGTGCGATACTAAATGACCAAGATTGAAGGGGAATCCACATTTCCTTCACCATGTGTCCTTGAGTTTGTTTCTACGATCAACATACCCCCTCCAATGCACTGTGTTCAGATTTGGTACTTTTTGGGGTCATTTACTATATTTAGGCCATTATGTGTATTTCTAGGAATTAATGCACATAATTCAAATTCACACAATCGGTGCATGAAAAGTGCACAAAAATGGTTTGAAAAATCATGCTTGTGGTATTTATTAAATTTTGATGCCTTTTACAAGGAATGGGGAGAGATTTCAAGGATATGTGTGGCAAGAGCCAAGCACAAATTTGTCGTTTATTGGTTTTTCAACTCTTTGAAAATGAAAAACATGATACCTAGATGGTGCCATGGTATGACCTCACGATGGTCTGGTAAATAGTTGAAAAGGTTTGGCTAATGTCGGTATACACAGTCTTCATAAAGCGGACCATCACTGAGGAAGTTTCATGGTTTCGAGAGGGAAATCTCCAAGATTGAAGGGGAATCCAAATTTGTTCGTCGTTCGTCCTTTATTTTTTGTATGATCAGCATACCCCCTCCAATGCACTATGTTCAAATTTGGCACTTTTCCGTGCTCATTTAGTATATTTAGGTCATTATATGCATTTTCTAGGCATTAATGCACATAATTCAAATTCATACAATTGGTGCATCAAAAGTGCACCAAAACGGTCTGGAAAATCATGCTCGTGGTATTTCGTATATTTTCATGCCTTTGACAAGGAATGGTGAGAGATTTCAAGGACATGTGTGGGAAGAGTCAACAACAAACGTCATTATTGGTTTTTCAACTCTAGAAAAATGAAAAACATGCATGAAAAACATGATACCTTTGGAGAGGCCCTGACTTGGAGGATCACAGGCCTGCCATGGTGGCTTGGAGCACTGTTTGTAGACCAAAAGACCAAGGAGGTTTGGGAGTGATGGACATCTTTGTCCAAAACAAAGCTTTGTTACTTAAGAATCTGCACAAGTTTTACAACAGACACAACATTCCATGGGTTAATTTGATCTGGGAGACACATTACAGTGGTGATTTGCTGCCTGGCAATAGTTGGATTGGATCATTTTGGTGGAAGGCAAACCTTAAGCTCATTGACAATTTCAAATCTCTGGCCAGATGTCACATTGGAGATGGCAAAAGTGCTTTTTTCTGGTCTGACCTATGGCACTCAGGTTGCTTACAGGACATGTTCCCCCACCTCTTCTCTTTTGTGAAAAATAGTAACTCCACTATGCACACCATTATTCACACTGAATTTCTGGAGGATCTATTTCATTTACCCTTGAAAGTGCAAGCATTCCAAGAATTTGAAGCAATGGAAGACATTTGTATAGCTTTGAGGGGTTCTGAATATCTGGACTGCACAGATACCTGGAGCTACATTTGGGGAAATGATCAATTCTCAGTTGCTAAGGCATATAAACTGATGGTGGGAGTTAAAATAGTGCCCTAGCAATTTAACTGGATTTGGAATAGCTCTTGTCAACCAAAGCACAAGGTGTTTTTTTTTGGAGGCTCCTACATGACAGGCTCAATACTAGGAATCTCCTTCGAAGGAAATCTCTTGAGTTGGACAACTATAATTGTGCTGTAAATAATTGTCAGCAGGAGGAAACACTTCAACATCTCTTTTGGACATGTCCTTTTGCTGCTCAGTGTTGGGACCTGATTTGTCCCTCTAGACAGGCCAATGTCTCAGTGCTTGAAGCTTTTGCTGATCTAAAACTAAAACTTCATGTGCCTTTATTCATGGAAATCATCATCCTAGCATCTTGGGCCATTTGGATCTCAAGGAACAATCTCATTTTCAAGCCATTCAACCAAGCATCCAGGGATGGAAATCCATCTTTTTGGAGGAGCTCAATTTTCTTAGGTTTAGAATAAAGAAGAGCCATGCTAGAGCTTTCTGTCTCTGGCTTGACAGCCTTGTCCCGTAATTTAGTAGCTGCTAGTTTTTTTACTTCTTTGCTTTTGGCTTATCTCAAACCTCTTTGTACTGCTAGACCTATCTTTTTTGAAATAATATAAAATTGCAGTGGGGTTTTGCCCTGCTGTGTATAGTAAAAAAACATAATACCTGGCATTGTGCCATGGTATGACCTCACCATGCTTTGGTAAATATTTGAGAAGGTTTGTCTAATGTTTCTATATACGCTATTCATAAATCGAACCATCACCGAGGATGTTTCATGGTTTCGAGAGGGAAATCACCAAGATTGAAAAGGAATCCAAATTTTCTTTGTCGTTTGTCCTTCAATTTTTTCTATGATGAACATGCCCCCTGCAATGCACCGTGTTTATATTTCGCACTTTTCCGGGCTCATTGACCATATTTAGGCCATTATGTGCATTTTCTAGGCATTACTGCACATAATTCAAATTCAGATAATCAGTACATGAAAAAGTGACCAAAAATGATCTGGAAAATCATCCTTGTGGTATTTAGTAAAGTTTCATGCCTTTTACATAGAATGGACATAGATTTCAAGGATATGTGTGGCAAGATTCAACCACAAATGTTTCGTTTATTGGTTTTTCAAATCTACAAAAATGAAAAACAAGATACCTAGCATGGTTCCATGGTATGACCTCACCATACTCTGGTAAATATTCGAGAAGGTCTGGCTAATGTCTTTATACATGCTCTTCATAAATTGAACCATCACCGAGGAAGTTTTGTGGTTTTGAGAGGGAAATCACCAAGATTGAGGTGGAAACCAATTTTTCTTTGTCGTTTGTCCTTCAATTTTTTCTATGATGAACATGCCCCCTGCAATGCACCGTGTTTATATTTCACACTTTTCCGGGCTCATTGACCATATTTAGGCCATTATGTGCATTTTCTTGGCATTACTGCACATAATTCAAATTCAGACAACCAGTGCATGAAAGGGTGCATAAAAATGGTCTGGAAAATCATGCTCGTGGTATTTGGTAAATTTTCATGCCTTTTACAAGGAATGCATAAATTTTAAGGATATGTGTGGCAAGAGTCAACCACAAATGTGTCATTTATTGGTTTTTCAACTCTATAAAAATGAAAAACATGCACTACTGCAGGATGCTGCTAATGTGACAGATGAATGAGAGACCCTTCGACCAAACTGTATACAATGCATAAGTCGCAAACGATATTATAATAAAACCATCACCAATAAGACAAACTATGTGCGATGGCGGAGACATCAACCATGATTCAGATTAGAGCTGCGTGTGTGATACATGGCATACAATTCATCCATACGAATTGTTTGTGATGATCCAAAAAAACACAAACGGTCAGTAATACCAACGTGTGTGCGATACAGAGCATACAGTTCAGTCGGATGAACCATTTGTGATGATCCATAAAAATACAAACGATTCGGCATAACAAGATGTGTGTGATACCCGACAAAACAGTTGGTAATTAGAATTGTGTGCGATAATTATAGACAACACATATGATTTTTTGTTGTAAATTGTGTGCTCGAGAGGGCACACAATTGAAGAAACCGACTGTGGGTCATAATGTAAAAGATCTCTTTCGAATATGTATTGCTAATCGTCTGCGATGAGATTGACAGGGGAAACAGAGATAACGAATTAATATGAGCCAATGGCAACAGAGATATACAGTCTGCTTAATTTATTCCTTCTTCTTCTTGTTGTTGGATGGCCCTGTGACATCGTCTTGGCGAGGACACTTCTTGCCACTGACCGTTGGCTTTTCATCACCGCCTCCTTCATCATCATCGTTGATGTCCTTGTCGTCCTCCTCTTTGTTCGACCATTCCTCATCATCATGATCGTCGTCCTCTTCTTCGTCCTCCGACGGCTCCTTGCCCGTCTGGTTGTCGACCGACGACTCGGGCGGCGGCGGCCGTTCCATGATTTAGATAAAATCAAGGTCAGCGCTCGATGTTGAACTCATGGAAGACGAGCAAGATGATTTTGAGGTTGACCTATCGTCGGGCGCTAGACCGCTGGAGGAACTATCATCCTCGCTATTGCTCGACATGGCTGCGATACATATACAAACCGCAGGAAAGCGAGATTGCAGAGTATGTGTAAGTGTGTAGCGCAGCCGGTCAGGGTGATGAAAGTGGTGGAGACTGAAGTGGGGTATGAAGAAAAGAGGAATGGCAATTGAAGCGGGGGATTGATGGATTATATTGGTGCCTTGGCAAGCGGTTAGAATATTGATATAATCAACCACAATTATTAGTACCTAGTCGCTCCAAATTCCCGTGGTGGCGCAGTTCTCATTGTGATAATTACACACACGGGTTGGAGCATCCAAATGTGAAACAAGCACTTTTCATAGGATAGTTGGCAAGCAATAGATAAGCTCTGCTTATCGATGTAGCCAGAAATAAACAAACAAAACCCCTAATCATCATTGCAAACAACGCATAGAAGATGGCTAATGCGACAACCACAACTACACATGCCAGTTCCTTCTTGTCTCTTGCTTTCATCTGTTTCCTGTTATTGATTCTTTCTTGCTTCATCGTAGTGGTTATACACTCCAGTCTAGTCAGTTTTTTCTTCATCTTTACGTTATCTTCTACGAGATTGGTGATGACACTCCGAGCCCTTCCATGCCATTCATCATCCAAGCAGTTAACAAAGGCACAAGCCTCACATCCCTGCAAATGTTAAATAGTAATCAGGATGAGCGGGAGCATTAACTCAACTTAAATGATGAACTTAGCACTAACCTCTAAGGGGCAACTAAGAAACAATCTACCAATCTTGAATCCCTCTGTGCATACACGTCGAGCGGGAGTGTGTCCGTAGACATATATAACTCGACTTTTGCTACTTTTTGGTGGCGCAAAACTCGGAGTCGAGCTCATGTTGCGGGAGTCTGGAGTCATACTCCGGATCCGGCGGTTGATCGCTTTCCTGGGTTGGGGGGGTCATTCAGGACGGATTGAGCAGGGAGCTACTTTGGACATGCTAAAAAAGATTGGATAGATTGGAACCTGACAAGACGATTCAGATCCATAGTACACTGGTCTTCTGATGACCTTTGGCAAGTTCTCGGCGGTGACGGCCGTTGTGGCCATGCCGCCCATCACGCTACCAAGAGCGGCGATACAAGCCGGAGCAGCCGCACCGAAACCATCAGCACCAATCGTCCACATTCCCCCAATGTCAGCCCACGTGAGAGAATTTGGGGCTAGGGGTTTGGAGGCTATCTGGGGATTTGGGGGAAATGGGGAAACTATGGGGATCTGATAACGGTCAGGAACTACTTATCACATTATGTTGTATACAGCACACGGTTTGTGCATATCGTTTGTGGTTGATATTACAACTTCACAAACGATTTCCACACCAAACCTTGTGAGAAGACAACGTACGCGAGACATGGTTCCTATGACATAACCCGTACATATGGGGATGCAATAATTGAGTTAATAGTTAGGTTAAACTGATCCTCAGCAGATACCCGTTGATATGTCTCCAACGTATCTTTAATTTTTCTGATTGTTCCATGCTACTATAGTATCAATCTTCTGTGTTTTATATAACTTTTTGTGGTATTTTATATCATTTTTTGGGACTGACCTATTAATCCAGTTCCAAGTGTCAGTTGCTATTTTCTGCTTGTTTTTGGTTTTCTAGCAAATCGGTACCAAACGGAGTCCAAATGCTACAAAACTTTTTGATGATTTTTTCAGGACAAAAGAGACCCTAGAGGCTTTGGGAGGAGACCCAGCGAGAAGAAAGGAGACGATGAGGCAACAGGGCGTGCCCCGGTGGGTAGGCATGCCCTAATGCCTTGTGAGCCCCACATGGCTCCATCTGACCTAATTCCACCTCTATACATTCTCTAAAATCTAGAAACTAACAAGAGCCACCCCAAGCACTGTTTTCACCGCCGCAAGTTTCTGTTCTTGCGTGATCCCATCTGGAGGCCTTTTCCGGTACTCTGCCGGAGAGGGAATCAATCACAGAGGGCTTCTACAACATCCTTGCTGCATTTTGATGATGCGTGAGTAGTTCACCTCAGACCTACGGGTCCATTGCTAGTAGCAAGATGGCTACTTCTTTCTCTTTGATCTTGAATACAATGTTCTCCTAGATGTTCTTGGAGTTCTATCAAATGTAATCTTCTTTTCTGGTGTATTTGTTTGGATCCCATCTGATCCAGAGCATCCTTTCGTCATCCCCATGGATGTACCTACGTCTCCTCAAGTTCCTAGTGGACCAATGACACGAGCACATGCACGAGCAATCGATACCGAGGTGACATCTCTCCTTTGTTATTAACCCACGTGAGACATGGCTACTACCTAAAGCCGGAATGCTATTGTGATTAGGTATGGAGAAGACCCTCTCAGAGATGCTCGTGAAGATGGACAAGTCCCCAAGTACACGGACGAAGAGGACCGTCAAAAGGAATCGTCGAAGGTCTACAGGACCCAGACATCCGGCCCCGTACATCCGGCCCCGCAAGACTGCAACAATAGTAGCCCAGCAGTGCAGAAGCTACAGGGCCCGGACATCCAGCACAACGGCCCCGGACATCCCGGTGCTAGCCTGGAAATCCGGCCACCCCTATCCAGAGAGAAAGCGAAGCCAACCCGGGCATCCGGCCCGACGCGAACGCCCGGACATCCGGCCTAACGACCGCACATCCGAGGCACAGTAAACGGGCCACCGGCCTATGTACTCCCTCCATTCGCCACAAATAGCACTTAGACTATAAGTAGACCATCCCTCCTCTTGTTAGTGTTAGCAATGTGATAGTGCATTTCAGATAGCTTTGCTCATCCACATATTCCCCTACTCCTTTGGAGACCGAGGGCTCCTCAAGGAGAAGATCCCCCATGTGGATTTAGGACCTCCTCACGGAGAAGAATCCTCACGTGGATTCAGGACCTGTTTCCTCACGGATTGGCACGAACTATCTACCGTGTATCCTCCCTTGTTGACTTTGGATCTTGTGTTCCCCCTTTGTGTATGTAATTTAGCCCGTGTGTGACCGGATCTCGTTGATTTGAGTGTTTCCCTCTCATAGTGTTCATCGTGTTATTCGGGAATTCCCCTCCAAATCGTGAAAGATCAGGCATTAGGGTTCCACCATACATCATCTTGGTATCATGAGCCATAGTTGATCATGAATTTGGAGTCCCTACCCCCACTTTCTAGCCTAATTTTGTTAGTTTTGTCCCAATTGCGAAAATCCCCACAAAAATAGCCCTACCAATTTCTTTTGTGTTGGTTGGTGTGATGATGTTTTGTTGGAATTGATCCATGGATTTGCTGCATTACTGGTAGATCTAGCTTCTCCATGATTTCCCCCACTTTCCATCCACGAAATTCCACGAATTTTGCCTTGAAATTTTCGTTTCCCCACCTAGTTCATCGAGTTCGTCCACGGATTTGGCACTCCGGACATCCGGTGCCTGGCAGCAGTAAAGGTATCCACCACCACCATTTTCCTCGATTTAGACAATTTTGACCGGAGTTTCCACCATTCCTTCCGCATAACACCACCACTTTCCACAACCACACCATCGTTTATTCGCTACCACCTCCGATTTTGACATATCTTGTTTTGAGAATTTGAGTTGCGGTTTCCATTTTCTAACGTGTTTCGGCTAGTTAGAAACGGTTCGACACTGACATCACCGCCACTCATCTTCACCACGGATTCATCATCGACAACAACCACTTCACCATTGTGACACCATCAACCGTAAGCAAGGGCAGTAACCTCGATGACACCTTTGTATACTCTCCCTTTCCATTGAATTGTTAACCCCGAGCCCATTTTGCATCACTTCCTATCGAGACTAGCAATTTGAGTATTGCCGAGCGACGCTACTTGTGAACATTAGTGATCATCAATCTCCACCTTCCTTCATGTATATCATCTTGGCATGAGTGCATATACCATGGCATCATCTCTTGTGTTATCAATTGTTCCCTCATATACATCATTGCTACCTTGGTTCGAAAAGTTTGCATAAGTGGCCTAAGGAACCTATCAAAAGAACGAAAAACTTTTAAGCAAAGAGACAACAAAGCGCTTGTAAGCAATAGCCATAGCATCGCCACGTTGCATATCAAATTGTCATATTCGATCATCTTGGATCATCGTGAGAGAGTCACCGGGAGTCATTACTTGGGATAGAAGTCATTGCATTTTTGCTTTGTAGGTTGTGCACTCGTATCCGCCTATTGAGCAATCATGCTAGTATCTCTCTAGAGTTGTGCAACAAGAGCATTTTCCAAGGATTCCACATTTTGAGCGCTCATTCCTTGGTTGCACGACTCCATTTATCTATCCGTGTGTGGGTTTCCGTGTGCCACATATTGCTTTGGTCTACTTGTTACACTTGCGAATTTGTGAATCTCTTTCAACATATTGAATCTTGCTAACAATTGCATAAATTTTGTGCCAACATCCTCACCAAGCTACTCCAAAAGCTTTACTTGTGTAGGTGCGAGAATCGACAAGACCCGGCACCAATTATGCTACTTCCATAATACTACTTTGGGTGATCTTTGATCCATTTTCAACATCGGATAAGGTACATTTGGTCTAGTTCTTTCCTTTCTTCCACTCACATATTTTCTTGAGATGATGGATTGGCCAAGTACTTCTACCAACCCACTCTTCATTGAGAGAAAAGAGGAGCCTGACAACTACGTCACCAAGACTCAACTATTCGGCATGCATAGAGATTTGCACCAAGCGATTGAAGCATTACGCGACTGCATCGATCAACTTGCCACCGACATGCGACAATCCGAAGAACGAACAAGAGACTACTTTGACACATCAATGGAAACTCTCAAGGATGATATTCGAGCCATGATGGCCACTCGCTCATCTACAACATCCTCATCATCAAGCAGGCGACACTCAAGTCGACACTCTTCGGCTACATCTTCGTATTCAAGTCACTCAAGGCCTCGCTTGCATCATCGTCAAGATCACTAGGATCATCAAGCTCCACAAAACCCATTTCATGGCAATGGTTTACAAGACCATCTCCGGGAATGTGAGCGACATTGTCGACAAGCTAATGATCCTACGGTCCAACAACAAGAGCAAGCTCCAATATGCCAAGATCGCCGAGTAAACCAAGATGGAGACGCCCTTCGACAAGAGCAACAACACCGTAACAAACAAGCCCTTGAAGCCCAACGTGCTCTAAATGAAGCGACCCAATCCGTCTGGGCACGCAACAGGGAACAAGAAGAGGCCATACGATGAGAGAGACAAGAAGAAGCCGCATGCCTCGAGGAATGATAACCCACAAGTATAGGGGATCATTTGTAGCCTTCTTGATAAATAAGGGTGTTGAACCCAACGAGGAGCTAAAGGTAGAACAAATATTCCTTCAAGTTCTATCGAGCACCGATAGAACTCTACGCACACTTAACGCCCGCTTTACCTAGAACAAGAATAAAACTAGAAGTACTTTGCGAGAATAAAACCACGAATAAATTACAACATAATAAATTTAGTAGTTTAGTAGAAAGCTTTTGTCATACAAGAAAGTTATTTGTCCCTAGGTGATCGATAACTAAACTAGTTAATCATTATTGGAATTTTATATGAGGGAGAGGCATGAGCTAACATACTTTCCTTACTTGGATAATATGCACTTATGATTGGAAATCTAGCAAGCATCTGCAACTACCAAAGATCATTAAGGTAAAACCCAAACATAGCATTAAGTATAAAGTCCTCTTTATCCCATACGCAACAACCCCCTTACTCGGGCATTAGCTTCTGTCACTCTAGCCACCCACTATAAGCGAATCATGACCGTATTGCAACACCATATAGCGGGGATCCCTCACGTTTGTGCAACAGCAGGGCACCATAAGACAACACGAAAAAAAATAACTCAAACCAATCACGATCATCAGTCAACCCATAGGACAAAATAGATCTACTCAAACATCATAGGATAACCACATATCATTGGATAATAATATATAGTGTTGAGAACCATGTTTAAGTAGAGAATTGCAGCGGGAATAGAGAGGTTACACTGCTACATAGAGGGGGAGAAAGTTGGTGTTGACGGTAGCAAGATTGTTGATGTAGATCGCCGTCACGATCCTTGCCCCGGCGGCACTCCGGCGGCACCGGGAGTGAGGGGGAGAGAGCCCCCTCCTTCTTCTTCTTCCTTGGCCTCCCGCCTAGATGGGAGGAGGATTTTCCCTCTGGTCCATACCTCCATGGTGTCGGAGGGGCGAGAGTCCCTCCGAGATTGGATCTATCTCTCTATTCTCTTCTTTTTCACGTTCTTGTTTTTTGGCCGAAAACTGTTTCTTAAATATCTAGAGATTTGTAACTCTGATTGCGCTGAGATTTTAACACAATTTTTTTCCGAATATAATCTTCCTTGCGCCCGAAGTAGAGCCCCAACCTACTTACGGGGTGCCCACAAGGCACCACCGTGCGCCAGGCGGGCAGGCGCGCCCTGGTGGGTAGTGGAGGCCCTGGGCCTCCGTTTGCGTTGATTCCACCTCCCCAAAATCACATATATTCAAAAATAATTCTCCATAAATTTTTATCGCGTTTGAACTTTATTGATATGGATATTCTGCGAAACAAAAAACATGCAACAAACAGGAACTGGCACTGGGCACTGAATCAATATGTTAGTCCCAAAAAATATTATAAAATGTTGCCAAAAGTATATAAAATATGTATAATATTAGCATGGAACAATATATAATTATAGATACGATGGATATGTATTAGCGTCGCCAAGCTTGGACGCTTGAGTCTCTTTGAATATTTACTTGGGGTGCCTTGGGCATCTCCAAGCTTGAACTCTTGCCTCTCCTCATATCGAGACCTCCTCGATCTTCGAACACTTCATCCACACAAAACTTGACAGAGAACTCGTCAGATCCGTCAGTATAATAATACAAATCACTACTTTAAGTACTGTTGCGAACCCATTCATATTTTGTTTTTGAATTATAGATACTGTATTATAACTCCTCCATGGCTTATACCACCGATACGATCGATAGTTTCATCAAAGCAAGAAAAACAATGCATCAAAAACAAAATCTGTCAAAAAGAGGACAGTCTATAGTAATCTGAACAATGACCATACTTCTGTAACTCCAAAAGTTCTGAAACATTAGGACAAAATATATTTTTTGCATAGTAGTATTGTGTACAAATTTCAGAATTTTTGAATGCTCCAGTAAAAAAATGTAAATTCACGCACTACAGCAAAAGTTTCTGTTTTTGCACCGCACATACCAACAGGCAATCTAATCATCCTAAAGGAAAATCTTGGGACATTATTTTTATAATAAAAATGTATTTGTACAAGGGGATAATTAATTTTTTTGATAATTTTCTATAATTCAAGATTCACAAAATTTCCATGGGCATGAAAAAAGTTCAAGGCATGCTCCTGCTTCCACGGTGCTCGTCTTTCTTACTTTCACTTTTCTTTTTGAAAAGTTTAAGTTCCCCTCTATATTTTTTTGTTTTTAAACTTTATAAAAGCACACAACATAATTAAATGACTCTCTAAAACTTCTAGCTTGTCTCCATGGCAGTACTTTCTCTAAAGCCATTATGCTAGGAATATAGTGCTCAAGTAATTGATCCACACCCGGATCCCAAGGTATATCAAAGCCAATTTTAATTAACAATGATTTATAATTTAGTAGTGAGCACAAAGCAACTTATATCATGCATTGACGAAGTCTAACTCTCTTCCTATGCATCGGCATGTCATAAAAGAACATTTCATGCACATCAAGTAAAGGCCAATACATAGCATAAGTAGTTTCTTGCAATTTATAGTATTGGAAACATAGAGAGGTGGAGATGTAGTTCCTCTCTCATAATAATTGCAAGTAGGAGCAGCAAGAACATGCATATTATATTCATCAAAATAATCATGTGTGATGGTAGAAGGCAACCCATCAATATAATACTTAATAAGAGCAAACTACTCCGATAGAGTGTAGTTTGGAGAATTCAAAAAGATAATAGGACTATCATGTTTGGGTGCCATAGCAACAATTTACTTTCTAACATAAGAAATTGTAGCAAGTTCATCTCCATAAGCATAATTGATATTGGCATCATGGTCACAAGCATAGCAAGCATCAAGTTCATCAAAAAGGGATATTTCAAACGAATCAATGGGATCATAGCATTCATCCTTCAGTAAGCACGAAGGGAAATTAAACAATGTATGAGTTGAAGAGTTACTCTCATTGGAAGGTGGGCATGGGTAGATAATCCTCTCTTCCTCCTTTTGTTCTTCGCTCTCCTCATTATCTTTTTCATCTAATGAGCTCACAGTGTCATCAGTTTCTTCTTCCATAGATTCCTGCAAAATATTAATCTCTTCTTGGACAGCGGAGACTTTCTCAATAAATACATCAATATCGGCATTGTATTTATAATTCTCATAGCTATATTGAAGTATAGCAAAAAAATTGGGTCTATAAGCAGCATCATCATAATCTTCATACTTTTCAAACAGAGATTCAATTTCATAAGCACCATTAAAAGCAACAAATTCTTCTATTCATTCCACATCATAGTAATCATATCTACCATTATCATAAGAAGCTAAGGTTTCATTATTATTAAATTCACATGAAAAAGGAAGGTGTCGAGCCTTCATCCTAGAGCAACAAGTATAATCATATCTCGAGCATAAATTCCAAGCATACCATTGCAACATTTCAATTTTATCCCATAAGAGTTTCCCTTTTTGAGTCAAGCGATAATCCTTAAAGTGTTCATGTTGATCCAATGTGTCTCCCATTATTAAGTTGAATGGGGTTTTCTTAGGATTATCAAAGTAGTGTTTAATATTTTTCACATAACAAGCATCCAGTGTTTTAGGAGGTTCCCCATCTCCATGAGTAGCAAGTACAACTAATTTTTTTGGTATTTCGTGTTCCATATCCATAACTAAAGATAGAGAAAAACTTAGAACAAAAAATAAAAACTACTTAGTGATAAAGCAAACAAGCACACACGATAATATTCATCCCACGCTATTGCTCCCCGGCAATGCCGCCAGAAAAAGGTCTTGATAACCCACAAGTGTAGGGGTTCGTTTGTAGCCTTTTTCGATAAATAAGAGTGTCGAACCCAACGAGGAGCTAAAGCTAGGACAAATATTCCCTCAAGTTCTATCGACCACCGATATAGCTCAACGCACACTTAACGTCCGCTTTACCTAGAACAAGAATAAAACTAGAAGTATTTTGTGAAAATAAAACTACGAATAAATTGCAAGATAATAAATTTAGTAGTTTAGTAGAAAGCTTTTGTCGCACAAGAAAGTTATTTGTCCCTAGGTGATCGAACCCTAAACTGGTAATCATTATTGCAATTTTATATGAGGGAGAGGCATGACCTAACAAACTTCTCGCACTTGGATCATATGCACTTATGATTGGGAATCTAGCAAGCATTCGCAACTAACAAAGATCATTAAGGTAAAACCCAACCATAGCATTAAGTATCAAGTCCTCTTTATCCCATACGCAACAACCCCCTTACTCGAGCATAAGCTTCTGTCACTCTTTCCACCCACCATAAGCGAATCATGAACGTATTGCAACACCCTATAGCAGGGATCCCTCACATTTGCGCGACACGGAGGGCACCATAGGACAACACCAAAATCAAATATACAACTCAAACCAATCACAATCATCAATCAACACATAGGACAAACCAGATCTACTCAAACATCATAGGATATCCACATATCATTGGATAATAATATATAGTGTTGAGCACCATGTTTAAGTAGAGAATTGCAACAGGAATAGAGGGCTTACACAGCTGCATAGAGGGGGAGAAAATTGGTGTTGACGGTAGCAAGATTGTTGATGTAGATCGCCGTCACGATCCTAGCCCCGGTGGCACTCCGGCGCCACCGGGAGAGAGGGGAGAGAGCCCCCTCCTTCTTCTTCTTCCTTCGCCTCCCCCCTAGATGGGAGGAGGGTTTTCCCTCTGGTCCATGGCCTCCATGGTAGCGGAGGGGCGAGAGCCCCTCCGAGATTGGATCTATCTTACTATTCTCTTCTGTTTCGCATTCTTGTTTTCTGCCCGAAAACCGTTTCTTAAATATCTGGAGATCCGTAACTCCGATTGCGCTGAGATTTTTAACATGATTTTTTTCCGGATATAAGCTACCTTGCCCCCGATATAGAGCTCCAGCCGACTTACGGGGTGCCTAGAAAGCACCACCACGCGCCAGGGGGGCAGGCGCGCTCTGGTGGGTAGTGGAGGCCCTGGGCCATTATTTGCGTTGATTCCACCTCCCAAAAATCACATATATTCTGAAATAATTCTCTGTAAAAATTTAATTGCGTTTGGACTTTGTTTGATATGGATATTCTGCGAAACAAAAAAGATGCAACAAACAGGAACTGGCACTGGATCAATATGTTACACTACTGTGTTACACTACTGCAGGATGCTTCTAACGTGATACTACAATCAAAAACCCTTCGACAAAACTATGTGCGATGCATTAATCATAAACGGTGATGTAAAAATCATCAAAAAATATGCAAAACGTTTGCGATGGTGGATACATCAAACACGGTTCAGATTTTAGATGCATTTGCGATGCGGGGCATACAGTTGATCCATATGAATTGTTTGCAATGAGACAGAAAAACAGAAACATGCAGCCAGGTCGAGGTGTGTGCGATATACGACATACAGTTAACCCCGATAAACTGTTTGTGATGAGGCAGAACAACAGAAACGGGCAGCCAGATGAAGGTGTGTGTGTGTGTGATATATGGCATACAGTTAACTCAGATGAACTGTTTGTGATTAGGAAACACACAAAAAACGGTCAGCCCTGACGAATGTGTGTGCGATACATAGTAAAAAAATGTGTGTGCGATATACAACATAAAGTTCACTCGGATGAACTGATTGCGTTGAGCCAAGAGAACAGAAACGGTTCAACTTAACAAGATGTGTGTGATATGCGGCAAACAGGTCTGCAATTGGAAATGTGTGGAAAGACGGATAACAACAGAGACGATTCCTGCTAATAAGCCATGTGTGTTGTGAGCAAACGATTGCTGGTATACAATTGTGAGTGATTGATTAAAACATCACCGACGGGTTCCATTGTTTAGTCGGTGTGCGATGTGATTTGCTTTGTCTGCACACCATCTATGCTCTGTCTATAGAGCATCAACATATGTACGTAAAAAGACAACATTGCATAACCAAATTAAGCATACAATTACACAAGTGACTACACACATAACATTTCCACACACCAAAGTAAGCAATTACATGCATACCAAACAAGGAGAAACGAGGATCTAATCATCTACTTCTTGTTGCGATGATGCTTGCCATTGCTCTGCTTCCGGCTGGATCCCTGACCATTTTGGGGAAGGAGGCACTTCCTCGTGTCAACGATCTGCCTGTACATCTCTTAGCTCGTGTACGCCTCCTTGGCCATGTACATGACGTGAGCTTTGTCGAGTTTCTCCATCCAGGCCGAGTGCCAGGCATGCTTGTCCTTGTTGCAGGAATCCATCATGTCTCTATAGTAGGGGTCAATGATGGCCTCGGTGAGGTGAACCAGTGAGTCCTTCTCATGCTCGTTGCCGCCCCAGATCTTGTATTGGCTCTGGATGTCGACAAGATTCTGGCAGGCGATGCCCGAATTCTTGAGCACCTTTTACATCATTGGTGATGTCCACCATAGCGACCATCTAGTGGGGGCTGTTGGAAAACCTGGCGAAACGCTCGCAAGGCCTTGTTGCCAGGCAGTAGTGGTAGACGAGGACGTGATTGCGCATGCACATCTTAGCGACGGCGACCTTGGGACGAGACCCGGCACGAGCGCGGGTGTACTCGAGGTCGAACACGACCACCTTGTACTTCTCCTCAGCAAGCAACAGCTCCATGATGTGGATGGAGTGCTCCACCCAGACTGGGTTGTTGGTGTACACCACTGAGAGCTCCGTGAACCTTCTGTGGGTGTCTACCACATCATGCATGGTGAACTACTGCTCGTCGTTGGCAGCCGCTCAGAGCACCATTGGAGCCGCATAGGATACCCTCTAAGAATTTTTCATGGTGGGTGTGCTTCTTGTAATAGTGGGGCACGATCGAAAGGTTGAAGAGACACAAGGGTTAAATGGCTGCTGTAATAATGGGGGCTGGCCAGCCTGTAATGGTCACGTCTTGTCACCGCGTTAATAGCGGAGGATTCTAGTGCATGCTTGAGAACCCCGCACGCATTTCGTTTGAGCACGCATGGGCTCGAAGAGGCGCCAAATGTATCATTGGTGAGCCTGTTCTGGTGCAACCATGTAGTTTACCGCGCAAGCTTCCCGTCCGGCTAGTTTGGCCACGCGTCGGCTACAAGAGCGGCAAATCATGGGAGTTTATTAGCAAAAAGCTTTGGTAAAATGAAGTGTGTGGAATGACTTCTATCATAAGTTTACCCGTGGTGATGAGGTCAAAGTTACACAGAAGGGTGATGATGGACACTCGAGTGTGATAATTAATTCTGCGCTCTACAGTGCACACGGTTGAAGAAACCAACTATGTGCAATAATGTCGAAGATCGCAGTCGAGTTAGCTATATAGATCGTGTGCTATGATATCGACAAGGCAAACACGGTCGAGAATGGTTAATAAAATCTAAGTCCATTGCATATTAAGGTCAAAATAGTGCTACCAATATATGAGTCTCATACGATGCATTTCAACGACTGTACCACAAAATCTCAAAATATTACAAGATTCAAATTCCAAAGTTATATGGCTCAAATTCGAAAATTACAAGGTTCAAACTGATATTATAAATGAAATTCAGCTCATCAGCTGCAAACGCCCGCGCTGATCCGCTGGACATGGATATAAGAGACGTTCAAACTAATATTACCATGTGTAAGGCTGGTTTTAGAACCTCATCATTTTTGTAAAGGGATCAGCCACAGAGAAGTCATGTATGGGGTTGACGCGATGACTTTCTGATTACTCTATCATCTGAAGTTCCAAAATGAAATTCAGCTTTTTCAGAGCCTTTTCAATTCGGCCGCAGTTGCTGGCGCTGATCAACAAACTATTCATTTTTGTGAAATAAATGTAGGGCAAACCCCATTACCTTCAGCACCCTTGCTCTGACAACAAAGAACCTGGCGAATATAATGTCCGATAAGGTCCCTCGGTAGGAGTTCAAAGTAATTTCTGAGAGATGCAGATCTAGGCATTCGATGTGATTGTTATATTGTAACACATTATCCACCAGTGGGCCTAATCTTATCTGCAAAAGAAGAAAACGTGTTAGGGCCTACATGCAGTTTTGAACACTACTACATACCTATTTGGTTTGCAGGATTTGTAAAATGCACTAACGTGCAATCTTCGATCCGACATGATTAACACGAGCATTTTATTACAATCTCGGAAAATGTAGCCTTCTTCACAAGACGTTGGAGTGGATGAAAAGTTCCCTAAGAAAACTAGTACAGATGAATCCAAAGGAGAAATGCCTATGGATTGTAACCATATGGATCAAGCAACCAATATGGGGGCGGGGAACATGTATGTACTGAAATCCTCCAAAAATCCTTCAGAAATCGTAGTACATTGTCATTGTAAACTTGGGAAAGGTGTCAAAAATTGAACTCCCTTGTGGTTAACATTTAACAGGAAAGGAACACCACCTCGATATATAGCTTCTCCAGGTACGGAAAGCATCTCAGGAAACTGACAACTTAGTCCAGGTTGGGGCCGATACACTACGGGAAACTGGAGATTTGCCGTCAGTACTGTTCTTTGCCGTCAGCATTTCGTCGGGCCAGACGGCAAAGACAAACTTTGCCAACAGCGGCTGACGGCAAAGAACAACTGACGGCAAATCCATACTTTGCCGTCTGTAAAAAAAACACAGACGGCAAAGACTCTTTGCCGTCTGGAGTACTTTTTTACAGACGACAAAGAGCTCTTTTTGCCGTCTGTAAAAAAATCACAGACAGCAAAGACTTTGCCGTCTGCGATTTATTTTACAGACGGCAAAGAGCTTTCTTTGTCGTCTGTACAAAAAATCGCAGACGGCAAAGAAAAAGCACAGCACACGGATCGATCCATGGATCGATGAGGTGGCACGATCTGGGGCGCCCCCACCCGCATCCGTTTCTCACCACGCACGCCCCACCCACCCATCCCACCACTCCCTCTCTCTCTTATCCCCAAGGCCCCACCACAATCTCTCTCCCACGCCCGACCCCATCTCTCCCTTGATCCCTTCTCTGCCGCACACACTCCGCCCGGTCCCCTGCTCGTCAACCGCCGCCGGTCGACCCCCCTCACCGTCGCCTGAGCAGAGGCCGGCGCGGGATCTTCCTCCTCCTCCCCTGCTCGTCAACCGCCGCCGCGCGACCCCGCCTCTCCGTCGCCTGAGCCGGAGGCCAACGCGGGATCTTCCTCGTCCTTCCCGCCCGCGACCTGGCGCCTTCTCCTCCTCCCTTGCTCCTCAACCGCCGCTGGTCGATCCCGCCTCACCGGCGCGGGAGCCTCCTCCCGTGCTCGTCAACCACCGCCGCCCTTCAACACGGCAGGTCCTCTGGCATGCAGAGGGCGCCACGGCCGGCGACGATGGCGCCGCCGACGAGCATCCCAGAGATGATGAGCGACGCGACGGGCATGAAGAAGAAGGCCCAGGGGCTGCTCTCCTTCCTCGTGGCACCCGGATCAGGTTTGAGGCAGCGGGCGACGAGATCTGGTAGGCTTCTTGGGCATGAGAAGTTCCTCTTAAACTGGAGATACCCTGGATATGATATTGCTTTAACTGTGCCCTGTACTTCTCCAATCCAGGGGCTCCATGGCGCCATGGTCAACTCCGCCGGAAGACCACCATTCGCCTCCTCTAGCTCGATGCCCGTGCTCAGATCTGGACGCTGGCAAGGGCCAGTTCATCCATTTTGTAATCGTTTTTTGTTGTTGTTTGGTTTGTTCGTTCTTCTTATAAATGGAGAACATTATATTGTGTAAATACTGTGATGATGGATATAGTATGTAAATAGAATATTTCTGTCTTGTAAAAATCCGTTCATTCGTCATTGCTGTGAAAGATTTTCCATATGCCTTCGGCCATCTACAACCTCTACACTTGTAGTGTTGTTTTGTTTTTTCAATAAAAATATTTGCTTTGCCGTCTGGGCATACAAGGAAGACAGCAAAGACATAGCGTAACTGACGGCAAAGTACTTGGTGCCGTCCGTCAACGTGACCGCTCCGTCTGTTGGCATATTTTGCCGTCTGGCTAGTCTGCTAACGGCAAACCATATTGACAGACGGCAAACTCTTTGCCGTCATCCCGACAAACAGTAGACAACAAAGTATTCTTTGCCGATTTATCTTTGCCGTCTGCTTCCTGACGGCAAAGTCTTTGCCGTCTGGAATTAGGTCTTTGCCGTCTGTGATCCACAGACGGCAAATTACCTGTTTCTTGTAGTGATAGATTCTAGTGCCAAGACCTTCAATGCGCGCAGTTTCGGGGTCAAGCTTGTCGGAATCATTTTCTGGATGACAGACGAGCATGCATCTTCAAAATTAGAAATGATGTTAATTTCTAGAAGGAGAGGTAGAAGAGGAGTTGTACCTGAACGGGCGTGGATCCCATAACAAGTTTGGATTATTTGTCAGGCGAGTAGCCCACCACTGTCAATTCCGGCGTAGAAATGACATTGAATCTTGTTGGACCTTTTTGATCAACTACAAGTAATCTCTCAAGTGATGGTGTGTCCTCAATGACCATACCATGGTACACATTTGGTGATGTCTTCTTGCAGCACCAACAACGCACATAAATAGTCCGGAGAGTCATGGAGGTGATCTGGAAGCTACTCAACCAATTCATCATCTGAAGACAAAGGTACTCGAGTGCAGGACAACCACGGAGTAGGCGCTCCATGTCATCGTTTGCGAGGCAGACGGTGACGAGCTCGAGGTGCTACAGTCATGGTAGAATAAGAGCGGGTGCGTCATTAAGGGGGGATGACAGTTCATGAACTTGGCGACGCGCAGCGTGGGCGCGAGGCAGAGCGCGGACTTTGGCAGCGAGCACATATGCCCATCATCAAATGTGAGCTCCTCGAGCTGATCTAGGGCGGCGGATCAGGACCACTCGTCAAGCTTGGCTCGGTCATGGCCGTTGGAATGGAACATGCTCATGCGAAGGCCTCTGGTTGGGCCATGGTTACTGCCGAGGATCTGGGAGAACGCATCCAAGATTTTGCTATAGCCATGATAGAGCTCGTGTGTGTTGATGAGGTCGAGAGGGGTGGAGTGCCATAGGGGGCGCCACCCCCGGGAAAGGACGACTGTCCACGCCCCATATTTGATTGGGAGGAGGGAGATGAATACTATCAAAATATCATCGGGGAGGCTAACTGGAGTCGCTTGCGGTTCTTGCTTGACCCTCCTCCGCTTGTTGGCAGCCCCGTTCTCCACCTCCGGAGTCTCCTTTTCAGCAGCGCTTTCTGATAGAAGTGGCAGTACATGGAATATTTCGTTAAAATAGGGAAATAGAAAAGTGTATTGGTAACTAGAATTTAGTAGGTAGGAATAGAGTAAGAAAATGGAATAATAATTCGTTGCTTAAATACTATACAATTCCTTTGATATTGCTGGGTAAGTCAACATGGAGATACTTGAAAAGAACACTTACTTTGAACAAAGTCTAGACGGATGATATTGTCGGGCAAGTTAGCATATATCTCATGACTAGGCTCTTTTATGTGCAGTGCAATTTTAGTGCCGGCTTTCAATACATAAAACTTAGAAATTTCTGTCCAAAGGCCTGTGGCAAAATACGAGTGACCACATTCATCAAGTCTTATAGAAGCAACGATTGTAAATCCATGGTTTGTGTTCAGTATGACATCCCTACAGTCTTGATTTATGTAAAGGGCAAGATTGTGTACTACAGATTCTGTTGCATAGCAAGGGACACGCTGCAGAAAATGGTAGGATTGTTAAAGAATATGGTAACATGCAAATATGGGAAAAATTGAACGAACTGTACATCAGTTGAAATCAAAGGACAAAAAACTATAATTAAACAGATAGGATAACCATGTTGTCATGGAAATATGAGAGTAATCGAAAGAACAATACACCATTAATTTGCCTAATATAGAAAGAAGAGGAAAAAACCCCTTTGACGTATATGCTGCATGTGGCCCCTTTTATCCAAATGTAGCAATATATAGTATATGTTCAGGAAAGTAGGCCATGCCAACCGATTTAGGGTGAGACTGAACATACCGCACACATCCTCAAGTCATCTGGTACGGTGAGATGGAACTCCATGGATGTCTGGCAGAGGCCGCAAAGTCCTGATGTGTTCGCGCACTATACACTCTATGAATGAAAGAAAACCCTCAAATCAGCTCGAATAAAAATGAATTCACGGCGATTTCGGCCGGTTGATTAAAGGCGGCAGATGAACTGGGATAAGAGATGAGATAATATCTCACTAAATTAGTTACCTTGTTGTGCACAAGAAAAAACCCTCAATACGGCGGATTCCCCAATCGGGCAGAGCTGGGTCGATCGTGAGCAGCGTCGAGAAAGTCGATGGCGATAGGCGATAGCAAGCGGAAGTGGCGAAATGCGGCGGGGTTTGTCAGTAGCCTGGCGGTGGTGATAGGCGTCAAGCTAAGTGGTTGCCGCGACGATAGGCGGTGCCATGCAGAGTCACGAAGGAGCTTGTGCAGGTGTGAATGGGAACCGGAGGGGGTGGTAGGCGGGATGAGTGTTTTTGTCACGTGGGGATGGTGAGGGTTTTCTTTTTCTTTTTTGAATTGGGTGGTGAGGGTTTTCTGTCCCACAAAGAGTTTCGGAGGCAACGGTTTGCTAGAGCCAACCGTGTGTGATTGACGTAACAGGGAAAATGAAAGTCATTGCACACGGTTCCACTTTTGGGAACCGTGTGATTAACGTACTACCTCCATCCTGGCTTATATGTCCCCTTTGTAATATGTCACAAATTTTGACCAAAGATTCAACTAACAAATGTTTATGCATGTCCCCAAAAATTATATCATTGAACACTATGTTCAAATATGCATCCAACGATATAATTTTGGCTAACCTGCACTAACCTTTTGTCAGTTAAATATCTGGTCAAAATTTAACACAAATTACAAAGGGGACCAATAAACCAGGACGGTGGTTGATTCCATCAACCAAACTGATTGCATCCACATCCCACATTTAGATATAAGTAAATATACACTACAAAAAAAGACACATCCGTGACATTTTGGGCCGAACAATTTTTTCTGTCATGCTTATGACACTTCTATGACGATAACTGTGAGAAAACCCGGTATCATCATAGATGTGGTGGGATCCTACTTCTATGGAAAAAATCATGACAGAAAATGGGCTTTCGTCCTAGGCGGGCCAGAGACGCAGCTGCATGACATTCTTTGGGCCGTCCATGATGGAAAAAACCGTGGTAGAAGCGAGGGCGAGTAAAATATCGGGGAGTTCCCGCTTACGGTGGGTGGTCGGGGCCGAGCGATGCACAGAGGGATTGCTCGTTTCCCTCGTACACGTACGCGCGTGGGTGAGAGGCGTTGGGCTCTAACTGAACCCGAGCGAGGCGTTCGCCTACTGAACCTGAGCAATTGCACTGGCTACGCGTTACTGAACCCGAGCGATCGATCCATGGCTATTAACTGAACCCGAGCGATCGATCCATGGCTATTAACTGAACCCGATCGAGCGATTCCTTTGCTACTGCTGCTAACTAAAGCCGATCGAACCTGCTACCTCTTGATGAAAAGTGAGCGTTGTTGGGGGTTGGATGAACAGTTCCCGGTGGGGGTTGGATGAACAGGACCCCGTGGTAGTAGAGGCCGTTGCCGCTGGACGAAAAGGACCCTGATCGAGCCGGTTGGGGGGATGAACAGGACCCCGTTGTCGGCGTCCTGGGAACGGGGGTGCCCAGACTTTCCTGCCTGCGGCCCGTGGCGTGGCTCCATCAACGGCTCGGTACGGCTCTACTTCAGCAGCAACAGCTCAAGACCCTCGCGAGGGGCCAAGCCTCGCGAGGCGGACGGCACCAAGACCTCCCTGGGGGCAGCCTTACTAGGCTGGCTCCCGAGGAGCGGAGATATCTATGCAAGGTGCACCTCGTGAGGTTCACGTGACGTGAGCCATAATGACCAAGCCAAGGCGAGCGCCAGTGGGTGCAGTGTACCAGTTTCCTCTTTGGTGCTAAGGGGGCAAGCACAGACGCGGAGTCCCGAGGAATCAAGCAAAGGTTTCCATTCCGATGCAACGAGACCAAGACCGCCAGGACGGCAGGACGGAGGTCATCGCGGAGCCCACCACAGTGTCACCACCAGAGCCTTTTGCAGGCGAAGACTACTTTTGTCAGGATAGCTTGTACTAGTTTTCTCCCTTCAAATTTGGCCGTTGTGGGATCCCTTCCTGCCTACATTTGGGAAGAGGACCAAGGCCACTATAAATAGGACTTAGCCACCACCGTAGCGAGGCATCTCGGATCGGGGCCATTCCACCCTGACCACCTCACCAGCTCATCAAGCCCAAGAACACCTGACCTCCTGAGGCTGTTCCACCACTGTACTACTTCATCCTCAGCCCCTCGTGGCAATCCACCACAAAGCTGGAGTAGGGTATTACACCGCAAGGTGGCCCGAACCAGGATAAATCCCTGTGTCTCTTGTTCTTTGGGTTTGGCGAGCTAGGCCGTGGGATCGTTGAGCGGGCAGACTGGGGAGAGAGTGTTCTTCGTGCGCACCCCAGAGTTCGAACCTCTCAAGGGTCTGTGGAACCCTGAATCCGACATTTGACGCGCCAGGTAGGGGTGCGCCGAAGCCTCTCTTCCGTCGATCGGCCCGCCATCACTCTGCGGTTCCAATGGCTGACAATTCAAGGGCTCATGCTGAGCACTGGACTGCCTGGCATGCCCGGGCGGCGCCGTCCGCTCAAGAAGACCTCAACTCCGTGCTCCAGGCGGTGCGTACACCGCAGGACGCGGGCAGCGCGGATTGGTGCGGTCTGCCCTTGCACCGCGGCGCACGCGTGCCACCACAAGATCTTCGGGCTACGCCGCGGCGACGGCACCACACACCCTACGGGAGCAGGGGAACATGCAAGCCGCACTTATCGTTGCACGGGACCTGCTGCGGAGCAGGTTGGCGGAGAGCAGCCGCGACGCCGCGGCCAGCGGCCCAAGGTGCGGGGCACCCAAGCGATGGCTCCGGCGTGGCAACCGTGGATGCCTACGTGCCCCGCATGATGGATCTGGAGTACACACCGGGAGAGGCCCCCAGCTCATTCCCCGAGCCAGGATGGGAAGACGGGACACCCGAGGCTGGGGCCTTCCATGAGCTGCCCGGAGGCTTCGCCGACCCCTTCAGCGACCACGACAACAGGGTACAACCGATACCTCGGGAGCATGCTTACGCTAACCATGGGCTGCAGGTGAACCAGGCCGCAGCAACGGCCGGAGACCCCAGGTCGGCGGCTCCGCTCCCGGCAGAAGTGGCGCACTAGGGGCCGAGCGGGAGGGGCTCGAAGCCAGGACCTCCCCTGCGCTGCACAGAGCAAGGCGTTGCACGAAGGTAGGTCCTCTGTCGGGAGAGGCGCCGGTGAGCCCTTCCCCCATGGCAGAGGGCCCGTGGTCACTGAGGGCGCCGCTAGCGTCCCCCTTGCCCCTTGGTCTCGTCCTGGTTTCCGGACACCCCAACGGTGGTCGGGGGTGGCGCAGGGCGGGGCCCTCTCCTGGTGATATGAATCAAGGCTCGCGCCTGTGAAGGTCTCCGCTCGTGACACTCTCACGTAATAGTGAGTGGGTCTGCACACGCCCCGGAGTCTCTAGAGCGCCGCACCTCTGCCTCGGGGGCTCCCGCCCACGTCCAAGTGGAAGCACCATGCTCCGCGCTGGCCGTCGACACTGTCCCCCCAATGACTATGCTCACATCCAGTGAAAGCACATAGCTCCGCGCTGGTGGGAAGATAAGAAGACTAGCTAGGTGCTGGACGCGGCTATTTGCTTTTGTACCTTTTTCTGTAACTTGATTCGCTGCCTTTTGGACTGAGACTTGAAGTTCTTTTTGTTGTCAAAATGGGGGGGAGTCTTCTCTTGTTCGTGTCGATCTCTTGCGTTCCGGTTGCGCGTTTTATTTTGAGATTCACGCCTGCTACCCCACCCCTAGCAAGCACCCTACGAGCTGGGGCTGGGCGTTGTATGCGCGCCAGCCATGCTAGGACAAGTTTGGGCGGTGACAAGGCCCCCGGGGTCAAGGGTACAATCACCACAGGACCACCACGCGCACACCCTGCCGTAGTCCAGCATTCGCTCCTCGCGAGGCCCTCTCAGGCGGGCCAGCATGCTCCTCGGGAGATTTAAAACCTCGTGAGCCCTGAGGGGCCGACCTTGGGAGGAAGGTACGACCAGGATATCGGAACTGGCCTGGAGCTTGCGGAATCAAGGTAAGATGTAACAATTACCCTGCTCGGGAGCCTAGTGGGTGTGCGATGGTACATCGCAAGCCCCGTCCTTAGGAGGCGCGTCATTACTTCATACATTTTGTTTCATACATTACAAGGGGCCCCCCTTTTCAAAAAGCTTTCACACTCCGCAGGGCCGCGGCCGGAGGTTCTCTTCTTTACACAGGTTAAGGCAAAGGAAATGCAGGATTAGCCGGAGGCGCTGCCCCCCACGCTAGTCCCGTTGTCTTCATCTTCACTACCCGAGCTGTTGCTGCCGTCGTCTTCATCGTCGCCGTCCTCTGTCACGGCTGCGTCGTTATTGGGGGCGAACTCCTTGACCAAGGCGTCCACATAGCCGTTCACCCAGTTCGACATGTCATTGCGAACGACCCAAAGCACGGGGGCTAATCGAAATCGGGATCAAGGCTCCGGAGGTAACTGAAGAGGCGCGAGAATGCGCATCCCAGGAGGCCTCGGCTCCTCTCCGCAACGAGCTCGCGAGCCCTCACGGCTTGATCCTCCAGGCGCGTCACGATCTCGGTGAAGAAGCGGAGGTGGCTGGCGTAGTCTTCCACGCACGGATGAGGTGCGCTCTCCTCGTAGATGGTACTCAGGGCTCGGTTGGCCCTCGCCCTGAGGGCCTGGAGCATAGAATCATGCATGCGCTGCAATGTCTGCCGACGGCACACCTCTTCGGCATTCTTCTTCGCAAGGGATGCAGCACTGTCGATCTGCTGCTGAAGTGAGAGCAGCTCGGCACGAGTTGAGGCCAAGCCAGCCAGGGCAGAGGTTTGGGCTACCTTGGCGGCCCTCTCCCTCTGCTCTGCCTCATCCAGTTTTGTCCTAAGGGCGGCCATCCTGCCCTTAGCCTCACCTTCCAGGAACACCAGCGCCAGCTAGTGTTCGTCGGTAAGGTCTACACAGGCCTTCGCCACCCTCCGGTCAACCTCCTCCTAGATCTTAGCTTCTCGCGCGGAGATGGTGTCCTCAGCCAGGGTCACTTGGCGCTCCCTCACCTCCAGTCGTTCGAGTTCCGGGCTTCACTCCGAAGCTTATAGCATCGGCGCCTCCTCGCGCTTCTAGATCTCCTTCTCTTCGAAAGGCGCTCCCCTCATCGACGCCAAGACGGCCCTGTGCGCCTCAATCCGCTGCTCAAGGGTAGCATCAAGGCCAGGAGCTCCTGCTCACGCTCCTCGGCAGCCTCACGACGGAGATCGGCTGCCCTGGCCTGCTCCAAAGCCCGCGCGTAGGCCTCACGTGAGGTCGCAAGGGACACCTCGGCCTTCGCATTGGCGCGCACATGCTGAAGATGCCCGAGTTTGATGGCCACCTCCAAGTGATGCCACTCGTCCGCCAGTCGGAGGCCCTCCATCTCAAGGGGAGCGTCAACATCGGTGAGCTCTTCCCCAAGCCGGCTCAGCGCACCCATCGCCTCCCGGAAGACCTCATGGCGGACAACACCGCGCCCGTGCGCGAGCTCAAATGCGCTGCCGAGCCCGTCCTCCGCGTCGGGAATCGTCGGGGAAGCTCAATGTAGCTCGCCAATTCCCAGCAGGGGGCTTGAAGCCGGCACCTTCCCCGCCGCCTTTCAAGCCTCGGCGGAGACGTTGCAGGGCGAGGCCTCACTGCTTGAAGACGAAGCCAGGGCTGGGGTCACCCAGCTGTGGGAAATGACCAACGGAGGAGCCCTCGGCACCCCAGATAGGACCACGAAGGAGGGACGACAAGAACGCAGGATCAGGACCCCAGTCAGCGCATCCGCCTCTTGAACAGGCCCCGAGCGACGCGCAGCGGTCCGACAAGGAGTGCTCAAGATCAATGATGAGCCAATGACTGGCGGAGGCCGCCCCTCAGGAGATCTCGCCGCTCTAACCGAAGGGATCCCGAAGAGCCATGGTTAGGATTGGATGCAGCACTCAGGGAATCATGGAGATAAGGTACTTACTCATCTATGGCAATATACTTCCTCTACTTCAACCACCGGTAGTAGGCGTCACCACTTCAGCTTGGAAATCTCTTCCTCTTGCGGAGCGCTTTGAAGTTCAGGCAAAGCTGGCCGAAACCTAGAGCGCGACCGTCAGTACCCAAGGCATTTGTTGGGTCCTCTGGGGTGGCGACCTCGGGAGCGTCTAGCCGCGGCAGTTCCTCAGCCCCCACCTCAGGACTGCTCGCCCGAGCCTCGGAGGCTTCCGCCTCAGGAGCCTCGGACCGCGCCAGCTCTCCAGCCGCCCCTTCAGGACGGCTCACCCTGAGCCTCGGGAGCAGGCATCTCGGGAGCTTTATCCAGCGTCGCTCCTTCAACAGCCACCTCATTGGTGTCCCGCGGTGCTCGTCCCCCCTGCATCCACCTCCCGGGTGTGCGTCGTGGTGGCGGCAGGCAGAGGAACCACGAGGACGGGGTTCTCTCATGACCCTTCAAGGCCGACCGGGCACAACCCCCATTCATCGAAAAGGGGCATCTGCCTCACAAACTCCACCTTGTTCGAGCAGAGGTACAAGAGGCAACCCTCCTCTGGCAAATTAGCTAGCACTGTGTCACCCGTCAGGAGCTCAAGCACTGTCTGCAGTGCCTCGGAAGGAAGTGCGGGCACATGAAGCCTCATGGGGTCCCTGCAGCTAGAGAAGGTCCACATCGGTTGAGAGTGACGCTGGAGCGGAGCAATGCGGCACCGGACGAATTCCTCACCACCATGGACGCCGTCACCCCGAGATCATTCATCCTGGTCAGCCGGCGCCAGACATGGGTGAGCCGCTGGTCGACAAGCCTTGCATGCCCCCAGCTAGAGCTAGGAGTGGCCGGCGCCCGTGGGAGCAAGAGCAGGGGGCAGAGCACGCCGACGTCCACGAACACCCACCGCTTTCGAAACCCGCTTACAACTGGAGAGAGCTCGAAGTCAATTCCTGAGCCAGCCGTCACCGCTATGGCCTGGAAGGTCACGCACCCCGAGCACTAGCAGCCATCAGTTAGGTGAAGAGAGAAGAAATGGTGAAACAAAGGCCACGGAAGGGGCAATTCCCACCATGGCCTCGCAGGCGAAGGCGAAGACGGCAAGGAGAATGATGGATTGGGGATCTAGATGCAGCGCATGGATTTGGTAATGCGAGAGCACGGCGTTGAAGAAAGTAGAGAAAGGGAGAATTAGGCCGGCCCAGAGGGCATGAAGATGGATGGGGATCTTAGTGGCAATCATATCAACCATGGCACGAGAAGCAGGTCAAGCCACCTGTCAGATGTGGGGTTCCGGCAAACCCTTAAGGTTCGAACACTGGGGTGCGCGCGAAGTCTTTCCCTCCTACCGATCTACGCCCTAGCTCTCTAAGATCTCGCGGACGAACTCGACGAACTCGCAACAGAGAAAGACACGAGGTTTATACTGGTTCGGGCCACCGTTGTGGTGTAATACCTTAGTCCAGTGTGGTGGTGGTGGATTGCCTCTTGGGCTGATGATGAACGGTACAAGGGAAGAACGGCCTCTTGAGGTTGAGGTGTTCTTGTGGCTAGGCTCTCGATCGGGTTGGATCAAGCTAAGATGATATTGCCTCTACTATGGTGGCTAGCTCTACTTATAAAGGCCCTGGTCCTCTTCCCAAATATCGAGCGGGAAGGGATCCAACAACGGCGGGCAAATTTGAAGGGGGACAACTAGTACAAGCTATCCTGACAAAAGTGGTCTTCGCATGTGAAAAGCTCTGGGGTGACACCGTCTTGGGCTCCACGATGACCTCCGTCTCGCCGTCCTCCTGGTCTTGGTCTCATTGCACCAATATAGCAACATTTTCCTGATGCCTCGGTACTCTTCGCCTGCGCTGGCCTCCTTAGCACCAAAGAGGAAACAAGGACGTTGCGCGAGCTGGCGCCCGCCTGGTGCCATCCGTCATGGCTCATGTCACGAGAGCCTCGTGAGGTTTGCCCCACCTTGATATCTCCGCTCCTCCTGAGCCTGCCTGGCTAGGCCACTCCAGAGGAGGTCTTGCGTCGTCCGCCTCGTGAGGCTTGGACCCTCGCAAGGGTCTTGGATGCCTTGTTGACGAAGATGGGTCGTACGGCCTGCTGGCTTAGCCATGCTGTGGGCCGCAGGCAGGCAAGTCTGGGGACCCCCGTTCCCAGAACGCCGACAGTAGCCCCCGGGCCCAAGGTGCGCTCGGGCTTGGCTTCGCGGCGAAGCCAAGGGTCATGTTCGGAGCACCGCGGGCCCCAAAAGCCTGCGGCCTCGGTGGACGGGTGGCGGTTGATTGGACATGGGCATCTCCGCTTCTCCACGCAGCCTCGGCAACTGCACGACTTGACAAGTCCTTGCGACATGCAAGGAAAACCATCATTACCTGCGATCGTGGGGGACGCCGATTGGCCTTCTCTTGCTATAAATAGGGAGGGGGCGGAGCCCCCATCGCCCATCTCTTCCTCGCTTGCTTGCTTCTTCCTCCTTGCTCCAGTGCTGGCAACAATGGCGCCTATCAGAAAGTTTTCTGCCGAAGAGAAAGGAAAGGCTCCCCGTGATGATCCGGGGCCACTTCCGCCGAAGAAGAGGTCGATCCATCGCCGTGATGAAGCGGCGATACAGGTAGTGATGAGGCCCTGGTGCGAGCGGCCTCCTCCGGGGTACCCGCTACCCTTGTACGCCCGAGCCGAGGGCTCGGGAGGACGGAGTGAAGAGCAGCGCCGCCCGCGCCTCATCCGGGGTCGCCGCGCCATGGCGACACGTGCCGTCATCCCCAAGATCCACGCCGCTGACTCCTCGCGTGAGTTGGTGCTGTGGGCGCTGATGCCTCCAAGCTCTTGGATCCGTTTCCCGCGGTTCTTCTCCGATGTGATGCCGCCGAGGGGGGGCTCTCGAGCTCTTGTTGCAGCACGCCGACTGCAGCGCTCCGGCGACTTGAGCGGAGATCGAAACGGTTCCCACCGGCAAGATCTTCATGACCCGCGGCTGGGGGGAGATTGCACGGGTCTGCCGTGTGAGGGGCGCCCTCGCGATCTACTTCGAGTACGACGGCGCCTCCACGCTCTTCTTCAATGTCTTCGACGCCGAGGGCCGCCGCCTGGAGTGCTGCCCTGGAGAGGAGCGGTAGACCGACGCGCGCTCCGCTCCTCGCGGCTACTCCAGCAGTAGTAGCCCTTGGGAGTCCAGCAGCTCTCCTGAGCTTTACGAGACTCCGGAGACGAGCGACGACAGCTACGTGCCCCCGAGCTCTCGCTGCGCTCGGAGCAGAGCCGCGGCATCCGGTCGTCGCCGCCGCTGATCTGGATGGGGTTGGCGCCGGTCTCCCGTGGCCCACTGTTGATGATGGCGTCCGCCACGGAAGGATGTAGATAGGATTCCCCTTAGTATCAGCTTTTGTTTCCTGCGAAGAATCATGAACCACCCCGTGGGGGCATGTAAGGGTCTGTAATGTTTTTGGTGCCTATCTTCCTTGTTATGAAAACTTGGTGAGCGCATGTCCCATTAAGGCTCGGTCCCCCCTTTCTTTCCTCGCGATGGCTTGTTGCTCTACGCTGACAGGTCCCGGTCCCCAGGCAGGCTACAGCCGTCACTGGTATGCCAGGTCGCGTGCCGTGGTCAAGGCCAGGAGGTGTGCGGCCCGAGGTCCAGTAAGAGCCCCTGAGGTGCGATGCTCAGGAGGTCCCCCTTAGCGCTCAAGCAGCCAGGGTAAGGTGAGAAAGGGAGTCGACGTGGCCGCAACGGGTTTGCGGCAAGGCATGAGCGACCATTAGGCCCAAACATTTAGCCGATCCGAGTGCGGGACTTATCTTGTTGATCTTGTGGCGACTCCTGACGCTGCGCCAGGGCTGCGCGCCTACTCGCGCGGCATAGCTAGGACGGCTCGTACGAGTTTCCTTCCCCTCATGCTCTCCTTAGTGCTCTACGTCCACAGGTCCCGGCCCTCGAGCGAGCTCAGCCTCCGCTGGTATGCCAGGTCGCAATGCTGTGGTCAAGGCCAGGGGGTGAGGGCTGGAGAGCCAGTAAGAGCTCCTTAGTCGCGATGCTCAGGAGCCCCCCTTTTAACACGCAAGCGAATTGCACGAGAGAAAAGGAGACTCGCGGTGCCACCTGCTATCCTTCCCACGGGATCCCTGTGAACAGGCACAAGAAGAAATATGGTTTGCCATTACAGCTGTCAGCCTGCCGCCGGTTGCTCTGGATGAGGTGAAGGCACTGAGGGCCTGGTGAGGTGACGTGCGCAGGGCGTGCCGCGAGCCAGAGCTCGACCGCTCAGATTTGTCGATGTGGCAGGGACAGACCCATGCACCAGCGCCGTGCCTGTGTGGAGGCCCCGGGGGAGGCGATGATTGAGCAGGCAATAGCAGTTGGCAAGTTAAGCATAGAGAGCAGATCAACTAGGACAAATGCAGGAAGATACATGCCACTGGGTCCGGCCCGAGCGGCTTGGGGATGATGCAGCCCGACGGGCGCCCCCAGCAAGGTAAGCTAAAGACATAAGCAAAAGGGATACATGCCACAGGGACGGACCCATGTGGCCTGGGAATAATGCAGCCCGAGGGGCGCTCCCAGCTTAAACGAGCTTGGATGATGTCACCTGGTTCTGTAGACGAAGTAGAGTTGGTGCAGCTGAAGGCGTGCGTTGAAGAAATGACTCCTCATGAGCCACCGGAGCACTGAGCCTCGGGAGGCTCCGGGGGCTCGGGAGGTTCCCAGAAGAGTGTCTCCATCTCCTCCAGAACGGCGTGGTACCTGGCTTCCTGAGCCGCCAGGACACGTCACATGCTGCGCTGATAGGCCGACGCCACGCTCGGCAAGCCGAAGGGCATGCGACCATAGCTGTGTGGTGGGCCCTCGCAGCGGCCCACACGCGATGGCTACAAGCGCTCTTGAGATGCGGCCCTGTTGAGCCCTGGGACGTCGACGCAGACACGCAGCCCAGCATCCTCGCCAGGATGCGGAGCTGCGCCTCGCGAGCGGCTGTCGCCACGCATGGCTCTTGCTTCTTGCAGTTTCTGGGTGGTCTTGTTGATGAACTCCTGAGTGGTGGGCACTCCTTGCCCTGTGCTCCCCTGAGGAACATGTGTCGCGAAGCACGCTTCCAAGTGGTGCCCAAGCGCCTCCCTCGTGAGGTTGGCAAGGTCTGAGGCCCTCCAGAAGAGAGCCCCCGTGTCCTGCCTGAGGAGGGCGCCGGGCGCGCTTTCCTATGCGATGGAGGGAGGCGCCCCTGGAGCGGGCGCTGATCCTGACGAGGCTCCTGCCGCGGCGCCATCCTCCTGAGGTCCTGCACGGCACGGCTGCTTCTTCTTGTGGATGGTCTCCGGAGGGCCTTCATTTCTGCTGTCGGGGTTGTCGATTGCTGCGGCTTGAAAGGCGCGCTCGAGGGAGCACACCGCATCTCTCTCTTCACACGGGACCGTGATGATTCCTCTGCTTCCTGGCATCTTGAGAACGTTGTAGCCGTGATGAGTGACTGCCATGAACTTGGCCAGGGCTGGATACCCGAGGATGGCATTGTACGGCAGGCGGATGTGCGCAACGTCGAAGTCGATGAGCTCGGTGTGGTAGTTCTTGCGCTCCCCGAAGGTGACAGGATGGCGGACCTGCCCTATCGGTGTGGTGGAACCGTCGGTCACTCCTGAGAAAGGCTTGGTTGGCTGGAGCTGTTCATATGGCACTTGGAGGTTGTCAAACGTGTCGACGGACAAGACCTTGAGCCCTACGCCGCTGTCGATGAGGGTTTTGGTGACCTGCACATTGCTGATGACTGGAGAGCACAACATAGCGAGGGCGCCAGCGGTGGCTGCGCACTTGAGCTGATCTGCCGAGTGGAAGGTGATGGCACATTGGGACCACCTGAGCGGGCGTGTGGCCTCGAGCTTGGGGAGCACCGCATTCACCTCGCGAGCGATATGTTTGAAGACGCGCTGAGAGGCTGGGGCCTGGGTGCCGCCCAAGATGCAGGTGATCGCTCGCGGCTCCTGGAAGCCCTCAGCCCCCTCGTCCTGGTGGTGGTCGTCGTACCTTCTTGGTGGCGACAGCGGGGGAAGACCGGTGTTGCCCTGGGGGCGATCCTCACGAGGCTGGTCCCTCCAGGCGCCCTCGCGAGGTTGGTCCTGCCAGCGGTCCTCACGAGGCCGGTCGCGCCACTCCTGGCGCGGGCCACGGTCGTCCCAGCGTCCGCCTGCACGTCCTCCTCTGCGGCCGTAGCCCCGGTCATTGTGCTCGGGGCGTCGGCCGTAGCGTCCTTCTCGTATGGCTCTGAGCTCTTGACAGTCGCTGGTGTTGTGGGTGTTCAGGTTGTGGAAGGTGCAGAACGGTCGGCCGTTCTTGGACGACTCGGGCTGATCCCTGCTCCGCTTGGTGTCGGGCTCCGCTGCGAGCACCGCTGCCTCCTTGCGCTTCACATCCTTGGCCTTGGTCTTCTTCTCCTCCGCTCCTGCAGCTGGCAGCTCAAGGAGAGAGAGGCGCCCCTCCTCAGCTCTTGCGCACTTGGTCGCCTGGTTGAACAGCTCCTGAGAGGTACAGAGCTCCTCGTGGATGGCGAGCTCTTCCTTCATCTTGACATCACGGACGCCATCGGAAAACGCGGAGATGATGGCCTCGTCCATGACCTTGGGGATCTTGAGGCGGGTGTTGTTAAAGCGCTGTATGTACTTCTGGAGGGTCTCTCCTGGTTGTTGCTTGATGTGGCGTATATCACCCGCGGCCGGTGGGCGGTGGCGAGTGCCCTGGAAGTTGGCGACGAAGCGGTCGCGCATCTCGTCCCAAGAGGAAATCGAGCCGTGCTGCAGGTTCAGGAGCCAGGAGCGAGCTCCGTCCTTGAGAGCCATGGGAAACCAGTTCGCCATGACCTTTTCGTCGTCGTTGGCCGCTTCGATGCTCAGCTCATAGAGCTGCAGGAACTCCGTGGGATCGGCGGTACCGTCGTAACGAGGAGGCAGATGTGGCTTGAACTTGCCTGGCCAGGCGACGCTACGCAGCTCGGGGGTGAAGGCGCGGCAGCCGGCTGTGGTTGCCGGGGCCCGCTTCGGAGGTGGAGCTTGGTCTTAACGAGGTCCGCGCTACGCCGCTGCAGGCGGTGCGCGGTCTTGACGAGGTGGCGCGGGGAACACTGGTGCAGCTTCTCGTGGCCGTGGGATTTCATGGCAGCTTCTCTCTTCGCGCGCGGGCGCCGGGCGTGGTGGATCACGCCGCGGGGCCATGCGCCTTGGTGCCAAGGCGCCATCTTGGGGCTGAGGTGGTGGAGGCACGCCATGAACCCCGTCGCCCGCGGCTGGTTGAGGGGGAGGCAGAGAGTGGGACGGCGCCGGAGAGCCCCCTGCGGCACGGACGAGCTCGGCGACGCGGTCGAGCCACTCCTCGTAGAGGTCGTCGACGGGGCGGTAGCGCAGGAGCTCGTTCGCCGCGATGTGCGCGGCCTGTGCCTCCATGGGAGCGCGGTGCGCGTGAGATGAAGAACCGGCAGGGGTCAGTGATGGAGTAGCGGTGCGGCCGTCCTGCCGCACCGAAGGATGCAGCAAGGACGCCTGCTGCTCGTTCCCCGCTGGGCCGGTGGCAGCGTTGGCGGCGGGAGACAGAGAACAATGAGGTGGCCCGCCGACGGGAGCCGTCTGAGCGACACGGGCGGTGAGGGCAGGCCGGCGCTCAGCTCGAGCACGGCGAGCGTCCGCCATGTAGACGAGGGAGCGATGGAGCGATGAACTGATGGAAGGGAAGCTACAGCGCACCCCTACCTGGCGCGCCAAATGTCGGATGTTGGGTTCCGGAAAACCCTTAAGGTTCGAACACTGGGGTGCGCGCGAAGTCTTTCCCTCCGACCGATCTATGCCCTAGCTCTCTAAGATCTCACGGACGAACTCGACGAACTCGCAACAGAGAAAGACACGAGGTTTATACTGGTTCGGGCCAGCGTTGTGGTGTAATACCCTACTCCAGTGCGGTGGTGGTGGATTGCCTCTTGCGCTGATGATGAACAGTACAAGGGAAGAACAGCCTCCTGAGGTTGAGGTGTTCTTGTGGCTAGGCTCTCGATCGGGTTGGATCAAGCTAAGATGAGATTGCCTCTACTATGGTGGCTAGCTCTACTTATATAGGCCCTGGTCCTCTTCCCAAATATCGAGCGGGAAGGGAGCCAACAACATCGGGCAAATTTGAAGGGGGACAGCTAGTACAAGCTATCCTGACAAAAGTGGTCTTCGCCTGCGAAAAGCTCTGGGGTGACACCGTCTTTGGCTCCACGATGACCTCCGTCTCGCCGTCCTCCTGGTCTTGGTCTCGTTGCACCAATGTAGCAACCTTTGCCTGATGCCTCGGTACTCTTCGCCTGCGCTGGCCTCCTTAGCACCAAAGAGGAAACAAGGATGCTGCACGCGCTGGCGCCCGCCTGGCACCCGCCTGGTGCCGTCCGTCATGGCTCACATCACGAGAGCCTCGTGAGGTTTGCCCCTCCTTCATATCTCCGCTCCTCGTGAGCCTGCCTGGCTAGGCCACTCCAGAGGAGGTCTTGCATCGTCCGCCTCGCGAGGCTTGGACCCTCGCGAGGGTTTTGGATGCCTTGTTGATGAAGATGGGCCGTACGGCCTACTGGCTTAGCCACGCTGTGGGCCGCAGGCAGGCAAGTCTAGGGACTCCCGTTCCCAGAACGCCGACACCACCGTCGCCCCCCATGCATTGGAATTAGAGGCGAGCGCTAGTCGAACCTTGTCCCGCCATTCCCGATTGACCACCACCGACCGCTCAATGGCAGGATCGAATGCCGGCGGCGACTCCACCAGAGCGCAGGTTTTCCCCTTTCCCTTCTTCTTCAGGCAAAGCGCCATAGCAACGGGGAGAACCGGTGCCAGGGTCAGACCAGGGAAGGAAGCCTCTGTCTCTCTAGAAGGCGAATGAGCCAGGGGAGCATGAAGCAAAATGATGAGGGGGGAGCTGCATTGGAAACGGTGACCGCCAGGTCGGTGAATATCAAGGCTGCGTGGGGAAGTGGGGGCGCCCACATCCCATCAATCGCCACGCGTCAACCAAGGCTGCAGGCGGTTGGGACCCGCGGCACTCCGCACTTGCCCTTTGGCTCTGCTTCGAAGCTAAGTTCGAGTGCGCCTTGGGCCCGGGGGCTACTGTCGGCGTCCTACACTACAAAAAAAATACACTTCCGTGATGATACGTGTTTTTCACAGTAGGTCGCGTTTTTTGTCATGCATGTACATCCTTGACAAATTTATGACAGAATCAAGATAGTCATACCTGTGCTGTCGTAGAAGTGTTCCATGACATTACCAAAATTATCATCACGGAAGTGTCCACTTCCATGACAATAAATCGCGCGTCACAGAAGTGCTTTCGTCAAGGGTGACCGACACGTGGCATCCACCGTAACGGAACGCCGTTAAGCTATCGGGTCGGGTTTTGGATCCGATAACCCATTAACAGCCCCGACCAATGGGGATTTTCCACGTGTAAAATCATCATTGGCTAGAGGAAACACGTGTCGGCTCATCGTTGGGACAGATGTCATCCACTCACTAGACAGAAGGCGCCTATGATACGTCGACACGTGGCACGGCCCAACAGTGGCCCATTCCTGTGAAAAGGCTGGCCCGTTTGACTTGGTCAAAATCTGGCGGGCCGGCCCATGGAAAGCCTGTTAACGGCCTGTTTGCATATAGCCCATTTACAGCCCGCTAACCCAAGGCCCGTTACACCCTATCCGAATTAGGCCCAGTAGCGTCATCTGGGCCATCCAATATGATTCCAGCCCGTTTTCACTTCTGGCCCATGTATAGCCCGTGACGTCTTTCGGCCCATATGAGGCCCTTTGTAACTCTTGGCCCATTAGCGGCCCGTGCTGAAACTGGCCGGTAATGAACTGTGTATTACTTTACACCCATTAACGGCCCGTGGTGAAACTGGCCCGTAATGAACAGTGTATCACTTTATACCCATTAAGGGCCCGTTATTCCGTTGGGCCGTTTCCAGCCCAAGTTAACTTTCGGCCTTCTGAGGGCCCATTTATTCTTGGGCTCATTTGCAGCATTCGGTTACTTATGGCCCGTTACTGTCATTTTCTGCTTGTGGGCCAAATTCAGCCCGTCGTTACAGTCGGCCCGTTTGTGGACCGTTAGTCTGTTGGGCCATTTTCATAGTCACCAAATACGGCCTATTAATGATGGCCCGTCATGGTCGGCCCATGAACGGACGATTCCAACTCTAGCCCGTTTACGGCCATAATGCGATCTGTTTGGCCCATGTTTGGCCAATCGATCATACGGCCCGTATAAGGCCCATTGATGATACGGCCCGCAGAAGGCCCATTGTTTCTATGGCCTGTAGAAGGCCCATTGTTTCTACGGCCCGTAGAAGGCCCACTGTTTCTACGGCCAGTAGGAGGCCCAATGTCACTACAGTAAATATTAGCCCATGGTTATTGTGGCCTAGTTTTAAAAAATAGGTTATTGGAGCCACTAGCTAACCACGGAAAAAGAACTGCAATGACTACAAGCAAACAAATAAACAAGACAACAAGGAAATAAATAAGCAAGCAACTAATGCTAGGCTATCACGGCTATTACACATATTACATCCACTGGGCATCAAAGTTCGCCACCAGTGCAAATATAGGGAACAAAGCAGCATATCATATACACTGGTTGTCAAAGTTGGCGACCAGCGCAAATAAACGCCGCAGCAAAACAAATCCAGAACTGAAACCACTTCAGAAGATCTCAAGAAACAATATCCTGGGTACCCATAATGCTGGCAAGATGCTTAGCAAGCTTATTAACTTTCTCTTGTTTGGCGCTTAAATCCTCCAGCGCTTGCTGTTGCACCAGAGAATATGCATCTGAATTCTGTAGGGACTTCCTCAGTCCTTTAGCTTCCTGTCGCAGCACATCTGATCAATGTCTTTCAACTTGAAGTTGAGACTCAAGAAGACAAACTGATTCAGGCAGCGAGTTCGAAGAGCTTGTGCCAGCAGTAGTGGCCAGTAACTCGAACACTACATCAAGACAGGACTTTTGGGTTCCCTCACTGTCGTCAAGATAGTTTTTATCAGCTTTCTTGGAGACCAACAGGGATGTCTCACTATCTTGAACCTTATCTGCATTACTTCCTTTACCATTGGATAACGCGGTACTGTTCTCCAATATTTTGTCCGCATTCTAAAAGAGAAACAAGCAGACACATCACATGTTTACCATGTTGTATATGAAACTCATTTTGGTAAATGAGTTCAGTAGTAAAGTGGATAGGATAACAGCATGAAACAAACATATATCTATGTACCATGGTCACTTTATGGTCTATATCATTCTAGTTTTTGTTGCCAAATCAAGATAGAGACACAGTTCAAATAATATTTGTTCAAGACAAAGCAGAATAGACAGAATATAAGTGTGGGTAACTATAGAGCAATAACAACACTTGTAATGTGCATGACATGAGAACATAACTGTTTATTCAATTGAAACTGAAATCAACATAGAGCAGGTTACAACAGCAAACCAGTTAAAGAAACAGGTTTAAAACATACCTGTTGCGCCATTGGAGTTTCAATTCCATCCTTCAAATTTGAAAATAGTTGGTATGAGTAAATACAGTAATGCAAGAGCAAAGGAGTATGAACCATAGCTACAGAACCTGACCTGAGAACAAATCTTCTTCTCCTTTAAGCGTTGAGTTGGGATTCGGAGTGGTGGTCCTCGTGCTTTGGGCACTGCAGTTCCCTTACTAACTGCTCGTGTTTGGGTGCTCTGTGGTGGAGACGGTGCTGTGTCAACTGGAACTGGGTTACTATCTGCCGGGGTTGGGGTTAGAAGGGGTGTAGCTGGTTCTCTGTCCAACTGGGTAGGGGTACAATCTGCGAGAGTCTGGGTTATGTGTGGTGGATCTGGTCCTTGGGCAAGTACAACCGTGGTTCTATCTGCATCAACTGGTAGCACTATCTTTTCTGAAGACCGTGTTGTTACTCCCTTAGATACTGCCATCACGCTCTCCAATTCAAATGGCTGATAAACAAGAAAAGTAATTGAAAGTATAGACATTGTATGATAGACAGGTGCAATGGATAGTGGGGAATAAAAGAGGGCATGAAATAATTCATATTTATGTTGTCTAACCAAACAGGATAGCATGACACAATTTCACATATATGATGGCTAACTAAACAGGATAGCATGACACAATTTCACATTATGATGGCTAACTAAAAAAGATGGAAAGACATAGTTCAAAATATGAGACTATGTAAACAGGATGACATGACATAACTATATAATGTGTTTATTAAATAGGTTGGCATGCCATAATTCACATACATTCACGGATAGAATGCCATAATTCAAAATATGATGACTGTAAACACTAAACAGGATGAGATGATATAACTATATGATGTCTTTATTAAATGGGTTGCCATGCCATAATTCAGATAGATGATGTGTATGTACTATGTAAACATGATGGCATGCTATAATTCAAATATATGATTTATATAGTAAGCAAGTAAGCAGATGGCAATCCATATATGATGTAAAAACTAAGCAATGCAAGACAACATGCATGACATGGGTAATATAACCCTGCCAAGGTTGAGCATAGACCTCAGGGGGGAAATAGGACTGGTCATCAGTCTCTGAATCCTCCTCTGAGGAGCTCTGTGTAACCAGCAAGATGTCTGCTTCAGCAGGTACCATTGTCTGCTCTAAATACCTTGTTTTCACTCCAGATACTTCCATCACCGCTTCAAATGGCTGATGCACAGGAAGAGTAGTTGAATATACAAACGTTGTCGACAAATGGAACACGTAATACAAAAAATGATAGCATGATATAATTCACATACATGATGATTGGCTAAACAGCATGGCATTGCATAATTCACATATATAATGCCTTTGCAACAAGATAGCATTGTATAATTCACATATATAATGTCTTGCAACAAGATGGCAATGCATAATTCATATATATGGTAATTACACACTGAACAGGTGGCATTCACACGAAGCATGTCTAAACTAATCAAATGACATAGCAATGCGAGACACCATACGCACGATATGAGCAACATAACCCTGCCAAGTTAGAGCATACACCTCGGGGGGGAATAGGACTGGTCATCTGTCTCTGAATCCTCCTCTGAGGAGCTATCTGTAACCAGCGAGATATGCGCTTCGTCAGATAGCATAGTCTGCTCTGAAGACCTTGTTTTCACTCCAGAATTTTCCATCACCGTGTCAAATGGCTAATGCACACGAAGAGCAGTTGAATGTACTAACATTGTTGACAAATGTAATATGTAACGAAAAAAAGGATGGCCTGATATAATTTACATATAAGATGACTGGCTAAGCAGGATGGCATTGCAAAATTCACATATATGATGCCTGGCCAAACAAGATGGCGTTGCATAATTCACATAAATGATGAATAAACTAAACAGATGGCATTCGCACAAAGGATGTCTAAACTAAGCAGATGACATATTTGATGTATAAAGTAAGCAATGCAAGACACCATATGCATGATATAACCAACATCAGCATGCCAAGTTAGAGCGAAGACCTCAGGGGGTAAATAGGAGTTGTCTTCTCCTTCTGAATCCCCCTCAGAACAGATATCTTCCTCTCGATTACAATCTGAAATGCGTGGAGGGGGGCTGCCTTTGCGCCTACCATGGAGCGACATCTGCATGAAATTTTATTGCCATGCAAGGCTCGTCTCTTTTGCTCTACATGTTCAGGTCCATTGTTTACAATAACTGTCATGCATAGGAATAAAACATAGTGAGATTATGTAAGGAGTGCATGCAGAAATCCAGAGTGATGGTAGCAACCTGTGGATAGACCCAAAACCAATAATAGCAGGCAGATAATGGCTTCAGTTAAAAAATACAGATAATGGCTTCTTTACTGTTTGTTTCCCACCCAACATGAAACTCATAGTAGACACCGGAGATTAACCAGATAGTAGATAGATACTATTGATAGCGGCCCCGATATGTACCCCACAACCATTTAAAAACTCAAGTTTGACCATTAGTTTGGAGCTGACTCAGAGTCTAATCGGTGCACATGACGATAAAGTAGCATGTAATATTAGGCGATGCATAACGTAAGCACACACGAAAGAGTGCGACCTCTCTTGCGGACCGGTGTAGTCCTCGAGGTCATCTGCTCGGTTGATGATGGTAATGCAGTTTTCATGGCTGCCAGCAGCGGGGAAGAAGATCTGACGCGGCGAAAGACAGTCTGGAGGCCGGATCCCTGCTGTGCTGGACCCTTCTGTCGTTGGAGCAGCTGAGCTGGGGTGGACGACGGCGCAGCAGGAGCGGGACAAACCACGCAAGGTTTTATTTGACAACTATCTGTAAGAGAAGTAATTCTGTAAGGGCTCGTTTGAATTGGAGGATTCCAACAATGTAGGGATAGGAAATAGACAGGAATAGGATAGGAATGCACGTGCAAAACAGAGAATTTAAAAACACAGGATTTCTGCCAATCTGGGTGTTTGATTCACAACAATTGGAAGATCACAGGATGCAAAGAAGCATGGTGAGATTAAGTCAAACCACAAGAAAATGTACGGTTATAATGTTATTATGCTACTATCTCTTAGTCTTGTGCTTCATGAATAGGAATTTGAAAAGGAGGACAAGTGAAAATTAAAATTCCTTTGTTTTTTCTTTCAAGGAGAGACTAAAGGAACAAATCCGTGTGCTCAGTGGACAATATATATAACATGTAGAGTAAAAAAGAGATGCAACAAGTGTACAACCTCTTTGGCTAAGCCATGTAGATCTCAGCGTGATTGGGTTGGCCGGTGAGGATGCTCCGGCTGACTTTGCTGTCGGAGGAGGGGAAGAAGATCTTAGGCGTCTGGAGATGGAGCCCGAGGTACTGCTCCGCTGTGATGGAGGGTTTCGTTGTTGGAGCAGCTCCGGTGAGTTGTACGACACCGAGGCTGAAGCAGGACAAGAGAGACAACGAACAACGTTAACCTGAGTGGAAGTCTAATAGCATCTCCAATACATGACGTAAAATACATAACCACAAAGTGCTAGATGTAAAATACATCAGCCGCTCATCTCTGAACTTAACTGCCGAAACTGAACTTAACTGTCGAAACTGAACTTAACTGTCGATGTATAATTGCCCATTTGGTATAATTTTTTTTTGGAATTTTGAACCCCTTTGATATTACTTTTAAGATATACTGCACATACTCTTTGGCCAGGCCGGAATGCATCCCTCCACGTCTTGAAAGATTTGTAGCCCAGTCAGTCGGAGAAAACAAATAGGCCTAGCTTGGGTATTCTTCAAAAAGAAATAGTGGGCTACCTATTTTCCCAAAGAAAAAACTGCTGGGCTGGTCATGTTGTTAGACGGGCCAGAGAGACCGCACAACCCAGTTTATAGGCTGCTCCTCCGAACAAATCCTAAAAAAAAGTTGTGCAATTATGTCTTTAATTGACTATACGTTGACAATGATGTGGGTCCCAGATATCAGCAGGGTGGATTAGAGTAAAAAAACGAGGGGTGCATCTGAGTAGTAAAAGAGGCGCTTGCTTGTGTTCGGGAGTGGACCTGGTGGGTCCGTACTGTCATACTCACAACTACAGTCCTCTCCCGATTCACTATGTTGACAGGGTCGGACGACGGCGCCACGGCGAGCGCACCAAGGCGGAGGATAAAGTGGTGTCGCCAATGTGTTGGGCATTCTTATCGAAAAATAATAATGGACTGAAACTATTTACGACGTTGACTATGATTTGCATGGGTCCGCTGGTTGCAGGAAGAAAATGGTGGGAGAAAAAAGACTGGTCGCTATCTTTGCCTAAGAATAATATCGACTAAATGTAACGACACTCTCATAGGAAATAATATCCTCCTGTTAAAATTTGACTTTTCAAATCGTGAATTTAAAGAACTGGTGCATGAGCATTTAGCTTTATTTATTCATTTATTTATGTTTAGGGGACCATGAGCATGTACCTGGGCCGGAGTCATGTGAGAGCCTCCCTTCCAGTTAATTATGGGCTCCTCTATTGGTCCTTTATCAGTGGGTTGCATGTTATCGACAAGTGGAAAATGTATTCCGTACCAAAAATAGTAGTATGCGCTACGTACGGTACGGGGCACTAAAGGATCGGACCGTCCAACGACTTCCAAAACATTGTGTTTGTCGTTCTAACAACACATTTATTCAGCCAACAGACGGAATATACTACTGATTGTACACTGAAAACAGCAGTAGCAGCAGCAACCAGGGCTGGGGGTGCAACAGAAGCAGAAAGCAGGCCAGAAGACTAAAGACACAGCTCTCTCTTCCAAACCGAACATCAGCCATCATTACGAAAGGGCTACCAGAAAAGAACAAGAGTATGCATCAAACTAAATAAAGATCCTACTACACCAAGTGTACGCATGTAACTAACTGGCTCAGTTAGACGTTACTATTTACTAGCAAAAGGGCCCGTGCGTTGCAACAATGTAGGAAAATTGTGGCCATCAAATAAGCCATCGAGAACATAATATCTATCCTGCAACAAAGAATCATCAATAAACTTCAGTATCATAGAGGGAGAATTATGGAGGTATACTATACAGACCGACCTAAAGTTGAGTAGTGGCTTTAGAGTCATAAATCGTTATAACTGTAAATCTATATAACTGGTAGGCTCAATAGTTGGTAAGAAACTCTCTTTTAATTAGAGAAAAGGCATGTAAACTTTTTAAGTTAACACGTGCTATCAGCTAGCATCATGGCCATCTTTGCGTGTGTCCCTTGAACATGCTACGATATAGTGCAAAATAAATAAAGTTCAATGAATACAGAGTAAATAATGAGTGAGCAGAAGTGTTTGGCGTAATCCATCGAAAGCATAAAGGCCGACAAACACACCAAAGGACCAATCTTTAACCAAGCAAAATGCAATCTCTGCGTCACATTCTTATCGAGTTATGTCCGTCGGCTTGCCCGGATAGGTCTCACCTACGGTAACATGGCCCTCCCTGGGGAGAAGCACTCATCCATGCCGTTCAGGCCGTCCTAGGCTATTGTGGCCATGGTTGCACCTAGGCACCTAGGAACTGAATGTTGCCTCCTTTGCACCTTTTTGTTTCCACATCTGGTGCAGAAAAAACAAATTGTTGTGTTTTGAGTATTTAATTTGAGTATTTTCAGAAGTTAGTGCCGAGAGCACACACTCAAAATAGTTAGAGAAATCTTCCCAGATAACTGTAGGCATGGGAAAAAGGTAGTTTTCTTGAAATGATGTGGATAATTATAAGATTTGGTACAGAGGTGTTTAGCTAATAGAGAATAGCAACACCTAAAGGCCTATAACATCATCTAGCTTGGCATGCTCATGTAAACTACATGCAGCTAACATAATAGTACCTCTGATATATCTGAATTTAGTACCATAAAATTGGGGCACCATACGGTTGACTCCTCATATTATATTTCGAAAATAGAAGAATCCGTTTTTAAAGCTGGCAGTTAGAATGCTCCTTATAATATCAAAATGTGCCTTTTAACATTTAAGCTCTCGGCTTGGTGTAGAAACTCAAATCAATCTAAGAATGCAAGAGCAACTGACCATGCAGCTAACATAATAGTGTCTCTGATATATCTGAATTTAGTACCATAAAATTGGAGAACCATACAGTTTGATTCCTCATATTTTGTTTCAGAAAATAGCAGAACCTGTTTTTAAGCTGACAGTTAGAATGCTCCTTATAAGATCAAAATGTGCCTTTTACTCCCTCCGTCCAACAATGTCAGGACCCCGATTCTATGTCACACCAATCTAGCATGTAACACGTCATATCACTTTGCGGCCTCACGCACGGTATTCCCACGGGTGTCGCCTTACCTGGCCCGGGACTGTTTGCGCCTTTTGGCTCACATATATGATAGTGTCGCTAGCATCCATATGACAGATAACCCGGGCCGACATGACTAGTCATGAACCCAAAGTGGCACTAACTTACGGGACAGGCATACATGAAACAACATCGAGCATGTCGGTCATCAGCGTGTGAATCCGGGCTATAGCAACTGGGCTAACAGGACTCCGGAAATCCGGGCTGTAGCAGGCTAGCAGGACTCCGGAAGTCACCGCGTGACATTTCCCTGAAGGGACAGACACAGGAATGATGTGAATAACATGCCGGCCAGACTAAGTGTTCCGGAGCAGTAGTGCTGGGCTAGCAGGACTCCGGTGAACCGGGCTGTAGCGGACTACCATCGCTCAGTGGAAGCACCAGACTACATTTCCCCATAAGAGAGGCTACCAAGGATAGACAACTAGGTTGTCAGATCCCACACATAGCAATACATCTCACACGTACGCATAACATCCAAGTATGTGTTGTACAACATGGCATCACAACATAACTCAAACTCATATAGATAAAGGCCCAGAAGAGCCACATAGCATTTAATACAAACAGGGTCTCATGACCCATCATTCAGAGCATACAAGCAACGGAAGCATTACATGTCTGGGTACAGACAACTACAAAAGAAAAAGGCTGAGAAGCCTGACTATCTACAAGACCCTCCCAAGGGTACAAGATCATAGCTGACGTAACAAGCTAGTCGTCGAAGTCCATGCATAACTACTACTGAGACAGAAGTCTCATCTGCAAAAACATAAATTAAGCAACGTGAGTACAAAGGTACTCAGCAAGACTTACATCAGATCCTATCATACATGCATTAGTATCAAGGAGGGAATGTGGGGTTCAGTTGCAGCAAGCCAGCATTGACTCAGTGGCTAACCTATTCTACGACTACGAGTAACTTCTTTGAGGTAAGAAAGCGCACACGAGTCCACTAATCACCATCTCAATACACCACTATGGATTCATTCCCGTCTCCCTACGAGAAGGCCATCCATAGCACTCACTCTTATCTTGAGCATGTTAGAGTATCCACTTCAAGTTGTCTATGTACCACGTAAGCATCCAAGAAGTCCATAACTGCGGACCCGACTATTCGAATAGATCATGATAACCCTGCAGGGGTGTACTTCTTCACACACGCTCTCGCCACTTACCGCCATGTACATATCATGTATCTCGGCAACCTTCAAGCGGAAGCCTGGCGAGGGTGTCGGCCACGACCTGACTAACCACGCAAGACTCTAGTCCAGGTTTATCGCCTATTCGGGTTCCATCCGCAGGGAGTCCGTCCGAGGTTTCCACTACGGCCCCAAACGATGTGTGCAGGGTTCCCGAGCCCACCATCCGGGTGCCACTCGATACACCGGGCCACGTGTGCCTAGTCTGTCCCAAGTCCACCCTGCCGGGTGCCACTCGGTAGAAAAATAGCACTACCTACAAACACCAGAAACTAGTTGCAACTCCTGGACAGAGATCGAGGTGATTAATAAACCGAGAGGGGCCGAGTTACCGGAACCCAATGTGTGGTAGTATCTAGTCATTGGACAACATACGCAGAACTCAGTGCTTAAGGACAGTTCCAGTGAGACAACCCACCATGTACTCCTACATGGCCTCTCACCGCTACCTTTACCAAAACGTGTTCACACACTTAACTCTCAACATCAGAACATAGCACTGCACTCCAATTCATTCCCAATGAATCAGACCTGACACAACTCTAAGCAATAGCAGGCATGGCATGGTAGGAACACAAGATGGCTCATTCAACTCCTACACATGCTAGTGGGTTTCAACTATTTACTGTGGCAATGACAGGTCTTGCAGAGGAATGGGTTCAACTACCGCAACATAAAGTAGCAGTTGAATCATTGTTGTCCTAATGCAATAACAGAGAGCAGGAGCGAGAGAGTGGGATTGTATCGGAATGAACAAGGGGGTTTTGCTTGCCTAGTAGATCAACTTGGGGCACTGCTCCACAGACAGGTACTCTGGAGCACTCTCCGGAGCAGGACCTATCGAGAAGGAACGGTGTCGACAATCAATACACAATCATATGCAACAATATGATGCATGAACATGGCATGTAGATGTGATGTTGTTTGAGCTAATGCAGATAGCATTCATTTGCATGAAGTCCATTTGAACCAAAGATTCAAATGCAACTCCAAAATAAGCCTTTATAAATGCCATTCATGTGTTTTCACCTATACAGCAGGTATAAGTTGGTTTGTCATGCATGAAACTGGTACAGATTGATAGATTGAATTTTTCTGATAATTTTTCATATATAAATTATTTCAATCTAACGTACGGTTGAATTTATATGAATTTTTGAAGTTTATATCATTTTCTGGAATTTCCTGATTTATTTTAATACCAGAAAATGAATAACTGTGTCAGCATGACAGTGGCATGACGTCAGCGAGTCAAACGTGGCTGACCAGGTCAAACCTGACGTGTGGGGTCCACACGTCAGTGTCATAGTTAATTAACAAAGCTAATTAACACTAACATTAACCCTAACTACAAATTAGCTGGGGCAGGGCCCACACGTCAGTGTCAGGGGGGAATTAGCTAAACGGTGATTAGCCCTAAGCTAACCACCTGACCCACGGGGCCCACCTGACGGGCCAGCAAGGTCAAACCGGTCAAACCCGCCGGCGAGTCCGAACGCGGCGGAGGGGCTCGGGTTCGTCGCTCCGGCGACCATTTGGGCGGCGGAAACCACCTACGCGAAGCCCAGGCTTGCGCGCATCCAACGGATCATGTGGGAGGCCGTGGGATGGTCGGAGCTCGTCGGAGCAGAGCTCGCGGCGGCGGCCGGAGCACGGCCAGGTGCGGGCGGGGTGCTGCGGTGCACGGGAGAGCGAGTGGAGGGGCTGTACAGCCTCCTGGCGTCACCAGGAGCGTAACTGAGTGCTCGGGCACCACTGACGCAAGCTAAAAAGACGACGGCGCCATGGTCGCCGGCGATGAGCTCACGGGCAATTGCGGGCGATGCTACGGTGCAGAATCGAGCACGAGGAAGGAGGGGAAACAGAGGAGAGCTCACGGCGGTTATGCGGGCATGCTCGGCGGGCTCGGGGAAGGACGAACGACGTCAGGGCGTTGAAGGCGGTCTCCAGCGGCCGGAGGTGAAGACGACGGCGATGGCGGCTCTTGAGGGCTTCCCGCGTCACGTGGCTCGACGGAGAGGTAGCAGGCGACTGCGCGGAGCTTTTGGACTCGACGGAGGGGCGAGGGGACGGCGGGGAGCGCGTCGGCGGTGAGCTGCGGGGACGGCAGCGCTTGGCCGTGAGAGAGAGAGAGAGATTCGGGCGAGGGGAGGAATGAGAGAGAGGGAGAGAGGTCCGGGGCGGTGCGTGGCGACGTCCGGAGAGACCGGTGCGTCAGGGGGGAGGGCAGGCAGGCAGGTTGCATGGCGCCCATGCGCGCGGGTGGCGAGCGCGTGCCTCTCGTCCGCCTGGCGCTAGGAGGACGACGACTGGTAGTGCCAGTCGGCTGGGCCAGCCTGTTGGGCCGCTGGGCTAGGCCAGGCTGCAAATTGTCGGGCTGCACAGGTAAGTTTCTTTCCTATTTTTGTTTTCTTTTCTATTTTTCTGACATTTGTTATGATTTAGTAAAATACTAAATCATTTTATTTTCTTCTGACAATTTTTGCAGGGACCTAAGGGATTATTCCAAAGCCCCTCATCAAAATTCAGAATTTTTGGACATATATAAAATATATAACATATATATATCCAACACAAATAATTAGTGCATTAATTCCAAATGGCCAAAATAAATATTTATGAGCTCCTAAAAATATTGGTTTGAATTTTACCTCTGACCAATATTTTGAGAGTGCAACATGAACATTTTCTTGGGCCTTTTTGGAGAACTTTTTATCTGGGTTATTTACAAAAAAGATTTCTGAGGGTTTCACAAATCCTCATTTCAAATTTAAATGGAATTTAAACATGATGCACACATGACTAGCTAGTCTAGGTCATACCAGAACTAGGGATGTGACAACTCGCCCCCACTCGAAAGAATCTCATCCCGAGATTCAGGGGTCGATGGAAAGAAGGTGGGGTACTCCAGTCGAAGACGATCTTCTCGCTCCCAAGTAGCTTCTCTTTCGGAATGATGAGACCACTGAACCTTGAGAAACTTGGTGTTCTGACGTCGGGTAACATGCTCTGCTTGATCAAGAATGCGAACAGGGTACTCTCGATATGTGAGGTTATCTTGGAGATCAAGCATTTCGTGGTCCACTCCACGGATGGGATCCGAGAAGCAACGCCTGAGTTGAGAGACGTGGAAGACATCGTGCACTCTGGAAAGATGTGGGGGTAGTTCCAACTGGTAGGCAACCTCTCCTCGTTTAGCGAGAATGCGAAAAGGACCAATGTAACAAGGAGCCAACTTGCCCTTGATACCGAATCGATGGGTACCCTTCAAAGGAGTGACCCGAAGGTAAGCCTTGTCGCCAACTTCATAAGCCACTTGCTTATGACGACGGTCATACTGGCTCTTTTGACGAGACTGGGCTGTATTCAAATTCTCGCGAATGATGCAAACTTGCTCTTCTGCCTCCTGGATCATATCCGGTCCAAAGAATTGTCTTTCACCGGTTTATGACCAGTTCAAAGGTGTTCGACATCTTCATCCATAGAGAATCTCGAAAGGAGCTTTCTTGGGACTGGATTGGTAGCTATTGTTATAAGCAAACTCGGCGAAAGGAAGACACTTCTCCCAATCCATACCGAATGAGATAACACAAGCTCTAAGCATGTCTTCGAGAATTTGGTTGACCCGTTCCACCTGACCACTTGATTGAGGGTGGAAAGCGGTACTGAAGGAAAGATGGGTTCCCATGGCAGTCTGGAAACTCTCCCAGAAATGAGAAGTGAAAAGACTACCATGGTCTGAATTGATCTCTAGTGGAACACCATGAAGTGACACTATTCGAGAAATGTATAAGTCAGCAAGCTGGCTAGTAGTGATACTCTCTCGAACAGGAAGGAAGTGAGCCACTTTGGAAAGACGATCAACAACTACGAAGATAGCGTTATTCCCTTTCTTGGTCCTGGGAAAGCCGGTGATGAAGTCCATACCAACTTTATCCCATTTCCACTCAGGAATGGCTAAAGGCTGAAGGGTGCCATCAGGCCTTTGATGCTCTGCCTTAACGCGACGACAAACGTCACAATTAGCAACGAAGTCGGCGATTTCTCTCTTCATCCTAGTCCAACAGAACCTCTGGCGTAGGTCCGGATACATCTTAGTACTACCGGGATGAATCGTGAGAGGGGATTCATGCGCCTCCTTAAGGATCAATTGCTGCATCTGCTGACTCTTGGGAACCACCAAGCGGTTCCCAAAGTAAACAACACCTCGTTCATCCACAGAGAAACAACCAGCTACTCCCTTGGAGATATTTTTCTTGATTCGGGAGATTCCCGTATCATGCTTCTGGACTTCTATGATATGATCCACAATAGTAGGTTTCGCCACCAAGTTAGAAAGGAATCCGTGAGGAGCAATGTGAAGGTTAAGCTTACAGAATTCCTCATGGAGAAGTGGTTGGCCCTGCTGCAACATAAGATTGTTGCAATAGGACTTACGACTTAGCGCATCAGCCATGGCATTGCCCTTGCCTGGGGTGTAGGTAATCCCTAAGTCATAATCTGAGATCAACTCCAACCAACGTCTTTGCCTAAGGTTCAAATCTGGTTGGGTGAAGATATACTTGAGACTCTGGTGATCGGTGTAAATCTCGCAACGTTTACCAAGAAGGTAATGTCGCCATGTCTTAAGTGCATAGACTACGGCTGTAAGCTCTAGATCATGTGTAGGATAATTCTCCTCATGTGGATGCAACTGTCGAGATGCATAGGCAATCACATGACGATCCTGCATAAGAATGCAACCTAGTCCCTGTCGTGAGGCGTCACAATAGATAACAAAGTCCTTAGTGAAATCCGGTGGCACAAGTATGGGAGCAGAAGTCAGGCGTCTTTTCAGTTCCTGAAAACTGTACTCACACTGTGGGGACCACTCAAACTTTTTATCTTTCTTGAGAAGTTCCGTGAGAGGTTTGGCCACTTTGGAGAAGTTCTCAACGAAGCGGCGACAATAACTGGCTAGACCAAGGAAACTCCTAACTTGATTAACCGTTTCAGGAGGAGTCCAATCAAGAACGGCCTGAACTCTCTCAGGATTGATAGCAATGCCCTACCAGAGATTACGTGGCCGAGATAGGTCACTTCTGGCAACCAAAATTCGCACTTGGAGAACTTGGCATAAAGGCGGTGCTCTCTGAGTTTTTCCAACACAAGTCTAAGATGTTCGGCATGCTCTTCCTCGTTCTTCGAGTAAATAAGAATATCATCAAGGTAAACTACGACGAAATTATCTAAGTACTCCATGAAGATCGAGTTGATCAAGCGGGAGAAGGTAGCTGGAGCATTGGTTAGACCAAAGGACATGACGGTGTACTCGTACTGGCCATAACGAGTGACAAAAGCCGTCTTAGGAATGTCCCCATTTCTGATCTTGATTTGGTGGTAGCCTAACCTCAAATTCATCTTAGAGAAGACTGAGGATCCAGCGAGCTGATCATACAGATCGTTGATCCTAGGGAGCGGATACTTGTTCTTTATAGTGACCAAATTAACGGGACGATAATCTATAACCATCTGATCCGTACCATCCTTCTTCTTGACAAAGAGGGCGGGGCAAGCCCAAGGAGAAGAACTAGGACGGATGAAACCCTTTTGCAAGGACTCATCAAGTTGTTTCTTAAGCTCGACTAGTTCTAAGGGTGCCATCTTGTAAGGTCTCCTAGAAATTGGGGTGGTTCCTGGGATAAGATCTATGACAAACTCTACATCTCTGTCAGGTGGAACACCTTGCAGTTCTTCTGGAAAGACATCCGGAAAGTCACGGACTACCGGGATATCTTCAAGGTATGGGAGAGGGATGGCATTAAGAGAATAGAGTTGGCGCTTTGCAACTCTGGTGGAGACAGTGACTATCTTGCCAGATGGGTGTGTAAGCTGAACAGACATGGTGAAACAATCAATCTTGGCATGATGAGCTGTCATCCAGTCCATACCCAAGATGATGTTAATATCTGAAGACTTGAGGGCTACAAGTGATGCAAGGAATACAAGTCTGTCAACAAGGATTTCATTACCATGGCTTATTCTGGTAGTTTGCCATCTAGGCCCCGGAGTTTGGATTTCAAGTGGAGTTGGCATATCACAAAATGACATGTCGTGCAAACGAGCATAGCCTTCAGAGATGAAGGAGTGAGATGCTCCGGTATCGAATAGAACCGAAGCTGGATGGCAATCGACAAGGAGTGTACCAAGAACGACATCCGGATCATCATGAGCGTCTTTAGCTGAGACGTGATGCACACGTCCACGTTCAGTGGGAGCTGACTTGACACTAATCATCTTGCGTGATGGCTTACCACTGCTAACAGACTTCTCAGGCGTGGGTGGAGCATAGTTGGTTTGAGAGCAGTCACGTGCATAGTGTCCTGGCTCTCCGCATGTGAAGCAAGTCCCTGAAGTAGGACGTGGACCCACATTGACAAGCGGTCTACCAATAGGCCTGGGTGTAGCATATGACTGAACTGGGTGAGGCTCCACATAAGATGGCCTCGGTGAATATCCGGGTGGAAGAGCGGAGTTCGGAACCCAAATCCGGCGCTTCTGAGAACTAGAACCGGAGGAATAAACCAAATCACGGGTGTGCTTACGAGACTCCTCGTAAGTGAGCTGAGCTGTCTCCGCATTAATGGCCTTGTTCACAAGAGCCTGGAATGTATTGTAATGGTGCAAGTGGAGATCACGACGCAACTTGGGGTTGAGACCTTTCCGGAACCTAGCCTGCTTCTTGGCGTCCGTGGACACTTCTTCTGTAGCATAGCGGGCGAGGTTCTCAAACTCTCTACTGTAAGCATCAACAGCCATCTTACTCTGGGTGAAACTACAGAACTCTTCTCTCTTGCGGTCAATGAGAGCCAGAGGAATCTGATGTTCGCGAAAAGCCTCAGTGAAATCTCTCCAGGTAGGTATCTGGCCAGCTGGAAGCATAGCCTCATAGTTCTGCCACCAAAGACTAGCAGGACCTTCCAGGTGATATGCAGCATAGGTGACCTTGTCACCTTCAGGTATGCTCGCGGAACGCAGCTTGTGAGTAATACTATGGAGCCAGTCATCTGCATCGAGTGGCTCAATGGAATGATGGAAGGTAGGTGGTTTCAGACCAATGAAATCATAGATGGTCGCTGACTCTTTGCACTGGGGTGCGGTGTTCTCCTCGATACGTGCTAACAAGCAGTTAGACTCACGCTTGTTCCTCTCCATCTCTAACATGAACTCTGCCAATGAAGACTGGTCGGGAGGATCCTCATCCCTACCATCTCGGGTTCAGGCCACAAGCAACAGAACTTCGGTTAACCGGCAACATCCTGAAGAACGAAACCAGGGAAAACAAGGATGGATTCAGCATCAACTATAGGATGCAAAAGTAGCACAAGAATAGTATCTCTCGAACTCCTAGGACAATTCCGGCAGCATAGCGGAGTAAAATGCTCAAAATGAGACATCCTGCAAACGATGGGGTAGTACCATACTCAACATCATCACTCAAGGTTTTTTGATAGTACTAAACAAACTACACCGGAAGTACTCGAAAACTGGAATATGGCTCTGATCAACCAATCCTATGAGACTATGGAGTAGTAACTCGTGATCCTGATAGAAGGAAGAGAAAGCCTAGTTCCTTAACCCCGGAGGAAAGATATGATGACTCAGATCAGAAAGACATGAGGTATAAGGAGTAAAAAGAGCCTTACGTTCCCTTCCACAATCTATTCCCCTACATAACTAAAGAATTTCTAGACTCAACTTCGACCAGTTTGGCTTAGTAATCCTACAGGCAGTCAGGCTCTGATACCAAAGCTGTCAGGACCCCGATTCTAAGTCACACCGATCTAGCATGTAACACGTCATATCACTTTGCGGCCTCAGGCACGGTATTCCCACGGGTGTCGCCTTACCTGGCCTGGGACCGTTTGCGCCTTTTGGCTCACGTATATGATAGTGTCGCTAGCATCCGTATGACAGAGAACCTGGGCCAACATGACTAGTCGTGAACCCAAACTGGCACTAACTTACGGGGACATGCATACCTGAAACAACATCGAGCATGTCGGTCATCAGCGTGTGAATCCGGGCTATAGCAACTGGGCTAACAGGACTCCGGGAATCTGGACTGTAGCAGGCTAGCAGGACTCCGAAAGTCACCGCGTGACATTTCCCCGAAGGGACAGACATAGGAACGATGTGAATCACATGCCGGCCAGTCTAAGTGTTCCGGAGCAGTAGTGCTGGGCTAGCAGGACTCCAGTGAACCGGGCTGTAGCGGACTACCATCGCTCAGTGGAAGCACCGGACTACATTTCCCCATAAGAGAGGCTACCAAGGATAGACAACTAGGTTGTCGGATCCCACACATAGCAATACACGTCACACGTACGCATAACATGCAAGTATGTGTTGTACAACATGGCATCACAACATAACTCAAACTCATATAGATAAAGGCCCAGAAGAGCCACATAGCATTTAATACAAACAGGGGTCTCATGACCCATCATTTAGAACATACAAGCAACGGAAGAATTACATGTCTGGGTACAGACAACCACAAAAGAAAAAGGCTGAGAAGCCTGACTATCTACAAGACCCTCCCAAGGGTACAAGATCATAGCTGAGGTAACAAGCTAGTCGTCGAAGTCCATGCAGAACTACTACTAAGACAGAAGTCTCATCTGCAAAAACATAAATTAAGCAACGTGAGTACAAAGGTACTCAACAAGACTTACATCAGATCCTATCATACATGCATTAGTATCAAGGAGGCAATGTGGGGTTCAGTTGCAGCAAGCCAGCATTGAGTCAGTGGCTAACCTATTCTATGACTACGAGTAACTTCTTTGAGGTAAGAAAGCGCACACGAGTCCACTAATCACCATCTCAATACACCACTATGGATTCATTCCCGTCTCCCTACGAGAAGGCCATCCATAGCACTCACTCTTATCTTGAGCATTTTAGAGTATCCACTTCAAGTTGTCTATTTACCACGTAAGCATCCAAGAAGTCCATAACCGCGGACCCGGCTATTCGAATAGATCATGATAACCCTACAGGGGTGTACTTCTTCACACACGCTCTCGCCACTTACCGCCATGTACATGTCATGTATCTCGGCAACCTTCAAGCGGAAGCCTGGCGAGGGTGTCGGCCACGACCTGACTAACCACGCAAGACTCTAGTCCAGGTTTATCGCCTATTCGGGTTCCATCCGCAGGGAGTCCGGCCGAGGTTTCCACTACGTCCCCAAATGATGTGTGCAGGGTTCTCGAGCCCACCATCCGGGTGCCACTCGGTACACCGGGCCAAGTGTGCCTAGTCTGTCCCAAGTCCACCCTGCCGGGTGCCACTCGGTAGAAAAATAGCACTACCTACAAACACCAGAAACTAGTTGCAACTCCTGGACAAAGATCGAGGTGATTAATAAGCCGAGAGGGGCCGAGTTACCGGAACCCAATGTGTGGTAGTATCTAGTCATTGGACAACATACACAGAACTCAGTGCTTAAGGAAGGTTCCAGTGAGACAACCCACCATGTACTCCTACATGGCCTCTCGCCGCTACCTTTACCAAAACGTGTTCACACACTTAACTCTCAACATCAGAACATAGCACTGCACTCCAATTCATTCCCAATGAATCAGACCTGACACAACTCTAAGCAATAGCAGGCATGGCATGGTAGGAACACAACATGGCTCAATCAACTCCTACACATGCTAGTGGGTTTCAACTATTTACTGTGGCAATGACAGGTCATGCAGAGGAATGGGTTCAACTACCGTAGCATAAAGTAGCAGTTGAATCGTTGTTGTCCTAATGCAATAATAGAGAGCAGGAGCGAGAGAGTGGGATTGTATCGGAATGAACAAGGGGGTTTTGCTTTCCTGGTAGATCAACAGGGGGGCACTGCTCCACAGACAGGTACTCTGGAGCACTCTCCGGAGCAGGACCTGTCGAGAAGGAATGGTGTCGACAATCAATACACAATCATATGCAACAATATGGTGCATGAACATGGCATGTAGATGTGATGTTGTTTGAGCTAACGCGGATAGCATTCATTTGCATGAAGTCCATTTGAACCAAAGGTAAAATGCAACTCCAAAATAAGCCTTTATAAATGCCATTCATGTGTTTTCACCTATACAGCAGGTATAAGTTGGTTTGTCATGCATGAAACTGGTACAGATGGATAGATTGAATTTTATGATAATTTTTCATATATAAATTATTTCAATCTGAGCTACGGTTGAATTTATATGAATTTTTGAAGTTTATATCATTTTCTAGAATTTCCTGATTTATTTTAATACCAAAAATAAATAACTGCATCAGCATGACAGTGGCATGATGCAAGCGAGTCAAACGTGGCTGACCAGGTCAAACCTGACGTGTGGGGTCCACACGTCAGTGTCATAGTTAATTAACAATGCTAATTAACACTAACATTAACCCTAACTACAAATTAGCTAGGGCAGGGCCCACACGTCAGTGTCAAGGGGGGTTAGCTAAACGGTGATTAGCCCTAAGCTAACCACCTGACCCACGGGGCCCACCTGACGGGCCGGCGAGGTCAAACCGGTCAAACCCGCCGGCGTTTAGCCGCCGGCGAGGCAGAACGCGGTGGAGGGGCTCGGGTTCGTCGCTCCGGCGACCATTTGGGCGACGAAAACCACCTACGCGAAGCCCAGGCTCGCGCGCATCCAACGGATCGTGCGGGAGGCCGTGGGATGGTCGCAGCTCGCCGGAGCAGCGCTCGCGGCGGCGGCCGGAGCACGGCCAGGTGCGGGCGGGGTGCTGCAGTGCACGGGAGAGCGAGTGGAGGGGCTCTACGGCCTCCTGGCGTCATCAGGAGCGTAACTGAGTGCTCGGGCGCCACTAACGCAAGCTAAAAAACGACGGCGCCATGGTCGCCGGCGATGAGCTCACAGGCACTTGCGGGCGATGCTACGGTGCAGAATCGAGCACGAGGAAGGAGGGGAAACAGAGGAGAGCTCACGGCGGTTATGCGGGCATGCTCGGCGGGCTCGGGGAAGGACCAACGACGTCAGGGCATTGAAGGCGATCTCTGGCGGCCAGAGGTGAAGGCGACGGCGATGGCGGCTCTCGAGGGCTTCCCGCGGCACGTGGCTCGACGGAGAGGTAGCAGGCGACAACGCGGAGCTTTTGGACTCGACGGAGGGGAGAGGGGACGGCGGGGAGCGCGTCGGCAGTGAAATGCGGCGACGGCAGCGCTCGGCCGTGAGAGAGAGAGATCGAGGGGAGGGGGAGGAACGAGAGAGAGGGAGAGAGGTCCGGGGCGGCGCGTGGCGACGCCCGGAGAGACCGGGGCGTTAGGGGGGAGGGCAGGCAGGCAGGTTGCGTGGCGCCCATGCGCGCGGGCGGCGAGCGCGTGCCTCTCGTCCTCCTGGCGCTAGGAGGACGACGACTGGCAGTGCCAGTCGACTGGGCCGGCCTACTGGGCCGCTGGGCCAGGCCTGGTTGCATAGTGCCGGGCTGCACACGTAAGTTTCTTTCCTATTTTTGTTTTCTTTTCTATTTTTCTAACATTTGTTCTGATTTAGTAAAATGGTTTACACGACCAATCGCAGCGAGTGGTTGTCAAAAAGCTTTTGTAACTAATCGTGTAGGGGATTTTGGTCTATTATTAGGAATTTTAGGTTTTTTTTGGATAACAGGTAGTTTAGAGTTTAGGGATTTGTTCAAAATCGAATCTCTATTGAAATCTGGAATCACAAGGTATCCTTTCTTTAAAAAATACTAAATCATTTTATTTTCTTCTGACAATTTTTGCAGGGACCTAAGGGATTATTCCAAAGCCCCTCATCAAAATTCAGAATTTTTGGACATATATAAAATATATAACATATATATATCCAATGCAAATAATTATTGCATTAATTCCAAATGGCCAAAATAAATATTTATGAGCTCCTAAAAATATTGGTTTGAATTTTACCTCTGACCAATATTTTCAGAGAGCAACATGAACATTTTCTTGAACCTTTTTGGAGCACTTTTTATCTGGGTTATTTCCAGAAAAGATTTCTGAGGGTTTCAGAAATCCTCATTTCAAATTTAAATGGAATTTAAACATGATGCACAGATGACTAGCTAGTCTAGGTCATACCAGAACTAGGGATGTGACAAACAATATAAGAACATAGCTTGAAAAATGATCTTACATTGTGGGACGGAGGGAGTAACATTTATGCTCTAGACTTGGTGTAGAAACTGAACTTGATCTTAACAAAAACAAGCTAAGTATTGGCTGAACCAACTGTACATGATTTCAAGGCCCTTATGTTGGGATAATCCTCCTACTATAACAGTTTGACTTACTTCACTTGAGAAACAAAGCACTACCTTTGATTTGGTCTGGTGTCCCTACCCTTCCTAATCCCAGAACCTTTCAAAGAAAAGTGGCATGGTAGTTGCAGGTGGTCCCTGGCTTGATCAGATGACGGCGAACGATTGATGATTGTTTGCACGTACCAGACGTGTTGTTTCACGGAATACATTAACAGTCACTGCAAGATCTTTGGGCAGGATCCTAGCTTCTCTGGGCCTTCAAGAATTTTTTACTGGGGGCAGGTAACCAGCCTGGGTACATGCTCTTTGTTTCTTGGACTGAAGTATCAGATTAACCAGGAGATAACCGACGGCAAGGATCATGATGGCATCGCAGTTTTGTTCATCAGGCAAAATTGCGTGTACACAGCGTACCATGCGTCTCTCAATGCACCATACCCTGATATGTGCCACCATGCTCTGCAGCCCAAAGTAGGATTGAGGGTTGCAAGTATCAGACTTCGACCTGCTGGCTGGAGTTTCCCCCGTCAGGCACCCATCTGGTTCAAGCCATCAGCCAATCTCCATAGCTTAATCTTTACCTACTAATAAAGCACACATTGCTTCTGTCGGGTTCACCGTCACGACAGTTTTGTTAAAAAGACCCTCTGGGTTCACGTAATCAACCTGCAGTACAATTTAAAGTGTGTAAACAAGGAAAACATTTCGTTTCAACTTGGGCCTTTTCTAATGGGCCTGTAGAAAACAATACATTACTTTCCCACGAACACGAGCGAGCACGGGGGACACAGGAGCACGGGCTCCTCAATGCGTACGACAGCGCCGCCCCCGCGCGGCCGTTCCTGGGCGTCGCCGCCGCCCTGCTCTCGCTCCCCTCTCTATAGATCTCAATCTTCTCCGGCGCCACCTCGATCTTCAACCTCCTGCCGCCGTACGTCTGCGATTTGGATCGGAGTCCGTGTACCCCAGGACAACCAGGACAAGTGCTCCAACAGAATCCATGGCGTTCTCGACCCAGATTTCAGAGGGACTTGGCTTCCATTAGAAGGAGCCCTCGACTGGAATCTCCATTAAATCGCATCACATCGCAACTTTTGAACAGTCGTCCAATGTCATCTCAGCCGAGTTCGCCGGAAGAACATCCGCCGCCCAAGCGTACTACACCTGAGCCGGAAGAACATCTGCTGCTGAACATGCTACCCCAGAGGTATGTACTAGCTTTTGCCAAATTATTCTCTAAAATTTTCATCTACAATCATAAAAAGTAATGTTCTCCTTGGTCTGGTCAGAAAGTACTGAACCTTTTTTCTACAATCTTTGTATTTGTTCTGCTTGAAAAAAATCTAGGACTGATCTTTTGGTCCGTTTGGTGTCAATGAGTAAATGTTTCGTACAAAAAATCAGTGATCCAGATTACAATTGCTTCATATATCATACCAAATATATTTTATGTGCTTTTTGCCACAAGTCGTATGTGTGCTTTTCAAAATTATTTATTAGAATTCTAAAAGATTCCGAAAACCAGTCTTAATCATTAGGCCTCTTTCATGCTTGTTGTTTGTCGAGTACCCCATGGTATCTTTTATCAATTCACACAAAACACATTCAGCGTCATCAATTGACATGCTACAACACAGTTAACACACTTTAGTGGTCCTTTTCCTCATGTTGTGAGTTGGTGATCCATGTTTTTGTAACCCCCTAATTTTGATGTTTTAAAGCGACAGAGTTAGTGAAGTTTGGTTGCTCATAGCTAGACGAGTGACTTTAAAAGTACACTTACTGTTCTGGGTGGTACCAAAGTTTTCATTTCTGTTCTTGTTGTCTATGCCCTTTACACATGGACTGAAGTTTGTTTCTGCCATTTGAAAAAGCCTTTTCTACCACTGTGTTATCCCTTGGCTTCATTCTCAACAAGCACGAGGACATGGCTTTGGCTCCGCCAGGTATGTATATATAGAAAATATTTATTCTGCGGAAGTTGCTAATTGTTACTGTAGTTTTCATCCCTACCAGACCAAATCAAAGGTAGTGCTTTGTTTCTCAAGTGAAGTAAGTCAAACTGTTATAGTAGGAGGATTATCCCAACATAAGGGCCTTGAAATCATGTACAGTTGGTTCAGACAATACTTAGCTTGTTTTTGTTAAGATCAAGTTCAGTTTCTACACCAAGTCTAGAGCATAAATGTTACTCCCTCCGTCCCACAATGTAAGATCATTTTTCAAGCCAGGGACCACCTGCAACTACCATGCCACTTTTCTTTGAAAGGTTCTGGGATTAGGAAGGGTAGGGACACCAGGCAGCCTACAACATCATATCAAGTTCGAGTCAAATAAAAACGGCTCGTACTGTAGTCAATCTTCAGAACAACATGTTATGAGCATGAATATTTTTCAGTAAATGTTGACAGTAATATAAGCAAGCCATCATGATATCATAGGAAAGTAACATACTGCTATAACAACCATTTCTAGAGATGAGTGGAGTAGGCCAGCAATACGTCCAGCCATAGGAGTCCACAGCGTAAATGAAGCCCTTGTGTTCAGTGGCATCAGAGAACCATGCAGGATGTATGATCCTGCGATGGACGTGCAGATTTATCCACTTACCGCAGTGACGTGTCAAATAGGCGAGACCGCGGTTGAAGAACGCAATTAGCCTGAAGTCTTTATAATTCGCAGATCTTGTGGGCACTTGGCAGATTACAACCTTGAGCAAATCAAACTTGGTATCATGTTGGCTACTGTAAGATTTCGAGTATTCTGGGCCGCGGTTCCAAAGCAGTGGAGTGTTAATCGAAGGAAGGGGGATCAATCGCCGAGTGTAGACATCCACGAGCATCCAACTGCCGCGACCGTTGACGAGCACCATCCAAGACGTGTTCATGCCGACCCAGTACATACCGTTAATGTAGTTGAGGGTGACAGGATCGGATCGCAGTCAAGGGGGTTGATGCTCGCCACCCTACGATCGTTATGCTGCGTGACACGCCGTTTCTGAAGATCAGGCGGCATCAGCAAGCAAGGAGCTGGCTTAAAAAGCTCAGGCCCGAGGGCTTTGAGTAAATGGTACAGCCCCGACGAGCACGCGGCGAGCGGCATGGTAGTGAGATTGTCCACATGCGAAACAATGAGCTTGACTACCTCCGTGGGGAGCGAATTCCAGCCACTCTTTCAACGGACGCTGCTCGGTTCTGCCATTGTTAGTGCTTGGGTTTCGGAAGAGGGGGGAGGCGCCTTAGCAGGGATGGAAGATTGGACGATTATGTGCCGATGATGATGGAGAAGCGAATATGTGCTGTGGCAAGTGGACATGTGATGATGACAATAGCACGCCGCTTGACTTACGAGACACATCCCAGCAGCGTAGGGTCATATCGATGCCAGACAACTTGCTTGAGTGATCACAGTACTAGTACTCCCTACAGTACCTACTTCCATGCCCTAGTTTGCATATAGGGAGTAGGACTCTGCTCTACTACTAGCACCGGTGGAGTAGTACATTCTAATCTAAAATCGTTACAAACTTCAATGCCTGAGCGTGGAATGACTACGAACCGCCATCAGTGCTAAATCCAATCCCCAGCAAACGTTTGCTGGGAGACATGGCAGTTGCAAACGCCCGCGACGTAGTTACAGTACGTGTGTAAGGGTGGCGGTTTTGTCAAATACTATGGCTAAAAAACAAGCCACCGTCGGATGGAAATCTGACGCTTATGTGGGATTCGCCAGGATTGAGCTCGTGGCGAACAATCGCCAGATATCATTACTAAAAAAGGTTAAAACACCCGGGGCTATAACTTGCACCGGCTGACCACTAACAATGATACTAACATAGTTGTAAAATGGTCAAAGACCGTGTCTATGTGGTGTTTGGAATTATATGCAAACTAGCAAGATGCCCGTCCATTGGACGTAACATCAAGATGCATTTTTTTACAAAACACCTGTTGTGATTGACCCATGCAAGAGTAATCCCATGTGTAAAAACTAATGATATCTCGAGAATTTTATCAGAAAAATGGTATCTCAAGAATTTCATCAAAAAAATGATATCTCCAGAAAGATGAGAGATAAGGTGAGGAGGAGTGGGGCGTGGTGGTCACTGGTGGTCGGATCGGGCGGAGGCATGGGGATGGACGGCGCCGGCAGCGGCCACCATGCCAGATTATCCCAGAGACTTCCTTTTTTAATTTCTCAGCAATGAGGTTGTGGGAGATAAGGATGAACGAGGCAAGGCCTTATCTGTAAATGTGGAGAGTGGTGCGGGTATCTTTTGTAAAATTGTCATAGTTTGCTTTCTATCCGTCAGATATAGATCGGACGGTCTATATTGCAAGATGGCAGGCACACCATCATCACCAACTCGGTTTTTTATAAGAGTAGAGAAGTAGAGACTAGTGAGTACTAGTAAGGACACCATCTACTTCTTCGTGTGCTACTCCTGCGCTCCATTCGGCGGGCACAACGTCCCCTACAACCACTCCCTCCTACGCTCCATTCGGCGGGCGCAACGTCCCCTACAACCACTCCCATTTCATGGACGGCCTGGTCGATGCCTGCAAGGTGCCCTGCATCTACAAGAGTTTCGGCTGCGAGAGGTACGTCGACCAGCACTTGCTGGCGGAGCATAGTCCCAGATGCGCGCACGCACCCTGCTACTGCTATGAGTGCACGCCGCTGTTTGAGGGCTCGCCAGCGAGCCTCGTGCATCACCTCACGGCACCGTCCGTCACTCACTACTGGCCCGCGGCGATGAACATCAAGTACGAGACATGCTACCCGTTCGCCGTGCCGGAGTCGCTGGAGGATCACTGCCGCCTGCTAGTTACGGAGGAGGACGACAGCTTCTTCCTCTTGGCCGTGGGCACCGGCAAGGCCCGCGCAGGCTGCCGCCCCATCTCTGTAGTGTGTGTCAGGGGCAACGCCACTGACGCTGACATAAGGCCGGTGTACAGGTGCGTGCTCACTGTTACTGCCCCTCCGAGGTATGAGGGCGCCCACGCCGCCTCCATCATGCTGACTGAGACTGTGCCGAGCTGCTCTGTTCCCGGCAATGTGGACATGGAAGACGCCTGGTATGATTTTCACCCCAAGATGGTGCACAGGGACTCCAAGGAGGTTCACCTGGTCATATGCATTACCAAGTCAAATGTTCATCATTAGTCTTCGCTCAATGTAATCCGCGGTCTAAGCATGTGGAGACTTCTTACTTATATAGTTTAGAGCCTTCCATGCATGATCTTTCTCTATTAGAGTATCGCGCTTGAATAAAAGTGTATCCATTTATGGTTTAGTCTAGAATCTTTCATGTATGATTTTGCTCCATTAGAGTTCTCGCTTGCCATTTATGAGATTAATTGAGAATTTTTACTATAGTAATGGTGAAAGACTTATGATGAACCCTTTCTTACATCTCCTCTGTCCCCTAGCAAGTCATCCTGATTTAATCCATCCATCTAAGTTTATAAGAGCATGGTCAATACTTAATAGTATAGCCAACTTGTGACTATAAGAAAGTGCCATGTCATCTATAGCCAACTTATAGCCAACATGTATAACAATTAGCTATAAGTATGTGCTACTTTATTAATACATGGCCCACTCTCCACTCTCACATAGTGCCTAGGAGCACGTGCTACAGCTGGCTCTTGCATGAGAGCCCGCTTACATTCTCTCTCCTATCCTCCCTCCTCCAACTAAGCATTAGAAATATTACTTCACTTCTTACAGCCTGCTGACTGTACCTTATTGTACTCGCTCTAAGTCACCTTACAAAAACCAAATAATCCCAAAACACTTAGGCGTGGTGCATTAACTCCCATCTTGTTTCTTGTTTCTTGGCATATCAACCAATAAGAGATGTGGGGCGTGCATGTTTTCAATGACTCAAGACTACCAAACACGACATGAAGTGGTTAGTTCATTGCATGCAATGCTATTAATTAGAAAATAAACATTAAGTTCTCTCAGTTTCCCCTCATTCTTGGTTACGGTGCACAACTTAAGATGACTTATTCACCTAGACGGAGGGAGTACATTCATGGTGGTCTAGAAAAAATAAACAAAATCGATACTCAAAAACTAATTCTTAAAGACATTTCTTGCAAGGCACAATAAGTGTTATTTCTTCACAAGTTTTGGATGCAGGTTGAACAGTTGAACGCTTTTGTTTGCAAAAGATACTTCTTTTATCTATTTCACCCGGATGTTTGTGAGCTCTAGAGAAGAAATAATATCCGAAGAAACCTATTGATACTCGTTACACATGAGATGACCCCCACATACTTTGTCAAAATAAACAACTCCCTGATCAATGCATTTCGCTGTTCCGTGCAACGTAGGGCACCTTACTATATAAAGTACGACCATAAATTTAACTAACAATATATATAGTACGATAAATGCTCATGCATGTCACAAAAAATTATATCATTGAAAACTATGTTCAAACTAGTAAGCTATACGTGCATAGCACGTGAGAGCTCAGATAGTCAAATTACAACCAAAGATAGACATAATGTTACCGTATTAATTATAACAGGCTAATGGAATTGTGAGGCATATGCATGAAGTATGAAATGCACAATTCAAGTAAAATATATCGAGCGTGTTTTGTGTAGGTGTCTTTTTCAGCTATCTCAAAGCTAATGTATTACACGCAAAGATAAATATCATTTATGAATGATAATTAATACTAACTGTCGACGTCCAGGGAATGGGGGTCCCCAGACTTGCCTGCCTGCGGCCCACGGCGTGGCTCCACTAACGGCCTGGTATGGCCCATCTTCACCAGCAAACACTCAAGACCCTCGCGAGGGGCCAAGCCTCGCGAGGCGGGCGACACAAGACCTCCTCAGGGGCAGCCTCACTAGGCTGGCTCGCGAGGAGCGGAGAGATCAAGGTGAGGGGCACCTCGTGAGGTTCCCGTGACGTGAGCCATGATGACCAAGGCCAGGCGGGCGCCAGCGGGCGCAGACTACCGGTTTCCCCTTTGGTGCTAAAGGAGCAAGTGCAGGCGAGGAGTCCCAAGGCGCAAGGCAAAGGTTTCCATATCAGTGCAACGAGACCAAGACCAGCAGGATGGCAGGGTGGAGGTCATCGCGGATCCCACGATGACGTCATCATCAGAGTCTTTGGCACGCGAAGACCACCTTTTGTCAGGATAGCTTGTACTAGTTGCCCCCCTTCAAATTGACCGTTGTGGGATCCCTTCCCGCCTAATATTTGGGAAGAGGACCCGGGCCTCTATAAATAGGACTAGCCACCACCATAGTAGGCAACTGATCTTGGATCAGATCCATTCCATCCACACACGCACAAGCTCACCGAGCTCAAGAACACCTCTCCTCAGGAGGTAGTTCTTCCCTGGTGCTTGTTCATCCCCAGCCTACAAGGCAATCCACCACACCACACTGGAGTAGGGTATTACACCACATCGGTGGCCTGAACAAGTATAAACTCTTGTGTCCCTTGTTCTTCGGGTTCGGCGAGCTAGGCTTTGAGATCGGGGTGAGAACGTGGGCTAGGGGGAGAGAGATCTTCGTGCGCACCCCAGAGTTCGAACCTCAAGGGTTTCGTGGGAACCCGTAATCCGACATTTGGCGTGCTATGTAGGGGTGCGCCGAAGCCTCACTTCCATCAGCCAATCCGCCATCACCCCGCGGCGCTGATGTCTGGTGACCCAAGGACCAATGCCGACCAGTGGGCAGCTTGGCCCGTCAGGGCGGCACCGTCCGCCCAAGAAGACCTCAACTCCGCACTCCAAGCGGCCCGCGCACCGCCGAACACCGCGGAGCGCGGGTGGCGCGGTCTGGCGCCTTCCACCCTTACACCGCGGTGCGCGCGGGCCGCCGCAAGGGCCTCAAGCTACGCCGCAGCGACGGCGCCACACACCCGACAGGAACAAGCGAACATGAGAGCGACGCTCATAGTGGCACGGGAGCTGCTGCGATGCCAGCTGGCGGAGAGCGGCCGCGATGCGTTGCTGGAGCGCGTCGCTGAGCTGTTGGATGCCGCAACCAGGGGTACGCCACCTTTCTGCTCCTTACCTACGCCTCAAGTTGTGACCAGATCGCACGGTGGGCCTCGCCGCGTCCGCGTGCTCCCCGGCGCACCAGGAGGGTTCATCGCCGTCGACACGGCCAGCGGTGCCGGCCACCCGGCTGCACCTTTGCTTCCCTCAATGGGCGCGGACACGAGCGTTGCCCCCCGCGGCCCGAGCGGGATGCCACCCTACCACCCCCAGGGTGGCATGCTAGGCCCGGCGGCATGTAGCACGGGGCGTCTCGGCGGGGGTTCCGGGGCGGCGGCTCCGGAGGCCTATGTGCCCCGCATGATGGACGGGGGGTACACACCGGAGGATGACCCCGACTCGTTCCTTGAGCCGGGTTGGATAGAAGAGATGCTGGAAGTTGAGGCCTTCCAGGAGCCACCCAGGAGCCTCACCGACCCCGCCAGCGACAACAACCGCAGGGTACCACTAATCTCTCAGGAGCAGCCTTACGCTAACCATGGGTCGCAGGTGGATCAGGTCACAACGTTGGACGACGACCCCAGCGCGGCAGCCTCACTTCCACCAGGGGGAGCACATTGGGGGCTGCGTGGGAGGGGCCTGGAGCAGGGCCCCTCTCCGCATCGCACACAGAGCAAGGCGCCGCCCGGAGGTAGGTCCTCTGTCGGGGAGGCACCGGCGAGCCTTCCCCCCAGCAGAGGGCTCGTGGTTGCCGAGGGCGCTGCTAGCGTCCCCTTTGCCCCTTGGCATCATCCTGGTTTCCGGACGCCCCAACGGTGGTCCAGGGCGGCGCAATGCGGGGCCCTCGTCTGGCGATATGAAGCAAGGCTTGCGCCTGTGAAGGTCTCCGCCCGTGACACTCTCACGTAATAATGAGTGGGGCTGTACACGCCCCGGAGTCTCCGGAGAGCCGCCCTCGGGCCTCGGGGGCTCCCGCCCACGTCCTAGTGGAAGCACCATGCTCCGCGCTGGCCATCGACACAGTTCCCAATGACTATGCTCATGGCCTGTGAAAGCACTTAGCTCCACGCTGGTGGGAAGACAAGAAGACTAGCTAGGTACCGGACACGGCCATTTGCTTTCGACCTCTTTTTTATAACTCAAATTTGCAGCCTTTGATTTTGAATTTGAAGTCGTACTTTCATTGGTAATCGGGGGGGTGCCTTTTCTTGTTCATGTTGATTTCGTGAGTTTCTCGATTCGTGCATTGTTTTGAGACTTGCGTCGGCTACCCCCCCCCCTTCCGAAAACCTCACGAGCGGGGGCAGGGCATGGCATGCACGCACTACGCGGGGACCCCCGCCATGACTGGCGCTCGCTCCTCGCGAGGCCCTCTCGGGCGGACAAGCAGACCCCTCAGGAGACCAAAACCTCGCGAGCCTGCAAAGGACTCCCCTCAGAAGAAATGCACATCCGCAGCTGCCAAATCAGTTTGAAGCTCGACTGGACTAAGGTAAGTTACGGCAGCAAGCCCGCAAAGGGCTCGTGACCTTACAAAAGCGCGTTTCAAGCCTAGCCTGAGAAGTAAAATAGTACTCCATTTACATGAGGGGCTCCCCCTCCCCAAAATGCTCTTACATCGTGAGGGGCCATGCCCAAGCTTTTGCATGCAGGTTCAAAATAAAGAGCGTGGGCACAGTCGGACATGTCGCTCGCCGCGTCTTCCGAATCACTCCCAGACATGCTGCTGGCGCTGTCGCTGGCGCTATCTTCACCGTCATCAACCGCGCCGCCCTCATCCGCCACAACCACCACCGCGTCATCATCAGAAGCAAAGGCCCTCACCAGAGCATCCACATTGTCATCCACCCAGCGTGCTAGGTTGTGCCGGATGACCTCGGGTACCGGGGCGATGGCGGCGTCAAGTCAAAGTCAGGATTGATATTCTGGAGATGGCTGAAAACGTGGGAAAACGCGCGCCCGAGGAGGCCTCGGCTCTTCTCCTCGACAAGCTCACGAGCCCTCTCAGCCCGGTTCTCCAGGCGTCACGACATCAGTAAAGAAGCGGAGGTGGCTGGCATAGTCTTCTGCGTGGGGATGAGGGGCGTGCTCGTCGCAAATGGCGCCTTGCGCCTGATTGGCCCTCGTCCTGAGGCCCCGAAGCATGGGAGTATGCTTGCGCAATAACGTCTGCCGACGGAGCGCCTCTTCCCTGCTCTGTTGCGCGAAGGACTTGGCGTTGGCAACTCGCCGCTGGAGCGGGAGCAGCTCGGCACGGGCGGAGGCCAACTCGGCCTGCATGGAGATCAAGGCAGCTGCTGCGGCCTTCTCGCGCTGCTCCGCCTCGGCCAACCTTGACCTAAGGGCGGCGGTCCTGCCCTCAGCCTCGGCTTCCACGAGCTTCAGCTTCAGGTCGTACCTGCTGGCAAGATCAGCACGAGCCTCGACCACCCTGCTATCAACTTCTTCCTAGGTCCTGGCCTCGCACGCACTGGTAGCATCTTCCGCTTCGGCAACCTGACACTCCCTCGTCTCCAACTGCTCAAGCTCGAGGCTGCGCTCTGTGGCCTCCAGCATCAGCGCTTGCTCGTACCTCAAAATCTCCTCCTCATCAGATGGCGCCCCCTTCATCGACGCCAAAGCATCTCTGCGCGCCTCCACTTGCTGCTCCAGGGAGGCATTCAGGGCCAGGAGCTCCTGCCTGTGCTTCTCTGCGACTTCGCGGCGGTGGTCTGCCTCCCTGGCCTCCTCCAAGGCCCGGGCGCTGGCCTCGCGTGAGGTTGCGAGCGATGCCTCGGCCTTCGCGTTGGCATGCTCGCACTGAAGGCGCCTGAGGTCGATGGCCACCTTCAGTCGATGCCATTCATCCATCAACCGGAGAACCTCAGCTTCAAGGCGGACGTCGACATCCATGAGCTCATCCCCAAGCCGGCTCAGTGCACCCATCGCCTCCCGGAAAAGCTCGTGACGGACGGCACCCCGCTCGCGTGCAAGCTTGAACGCATGACCGGGCCCGCCCCCATGCCGGGAGCCATTGAAGAGGTCTGAGGTGGCTCGCCTCCTCCCAGTAGGGGGCTAGGGGCCGGTGCCTTGCCAGACGCCCTTCGGGCCCCGTCGGGAGCCCGGGGGGAAGCGGCTCATTGCTTGAAGGAGAGGCCAGGGCTGAGGCCACCCAGCCGCGATCGACAACCAGAGGAGGAGCCCTTGGCACACCTTCCACACCCCAGGCAAGGCCACGAAGGAGTGACGGCAAGAATGCGGGTTCGAGGCACCAGGCTGGCGCGCTTGCCTCTCCCGCCAACCTCGCGCCAAGTGCGGCATGCTGGCTTGGGGCGCTTAAGGCCGGCAGGGGACTCGAGGCAGGAGGAGGTTGCTTCTCGGGAGATTTCACCGCCTTAGCAGATGAGACCTTGAGGAGCCATAGTCAGGAGAGGAAGCAACACTCGAGAAATTGCAAAGATAAGGTACTCACTCGTCTATGGAGATATACTTCCTCTGTTTCAATGGCCGGAAGGCATCACGGCTGCAGCTTGGAGATCCCTTCCTCTTCCGGAGTGTGTCGAAGTTCAGTCGGAGCCAGCCGAAGCCCTAGGTACGGTCACCAGCACCGGGCGTGACTGGAGTAACTCCTGAGGAGGCGACCTCATGGGTGCTGGACTGCGTGGAGACCTTCGCCTCCGCCTCGTGGCGACCCACCGGGGCCTCGGGGGCTGCAGCCTTAGGAGTATCAGGCTGCAATGCCCCTCCGTCCGTTTCCTCAGGACGGTTCTCCGGGGCCCGTGGGACGACCCTTCAGGAGCCCCGAGCGGCGCCGATTCCTCAGTAGCCGCATCGCCAGCGGCCGATGGTGGTGGCCCCCCTGCGCCCACTTCCGGGGAGATCACTGCACCGGCGGTAAGCAAGGGAGCCACGAAGACAGGGTTCTCGCGAGGCCCTTCAAGACCAGCCGGACGTAGTCCCCACTCATCGAAAGGGGGCATCTGCCTCGCGAACTCCACCTGGTTCGAGTAGCAGTACAAGAGACAACCCTCCTCCGGCATGTTGGCTGGCGACGGGTTGCCCGTCAGGATCTTGAGCACAGTTTGTTGCGCCTCAAGAGGAAGCCCAGACTCGTTAAGCCTCATGCGGTCCTTGCTGCCAGACAAGGTCCACATTGGTCGAGAATGGCGCTGGAGCAGAGCAACGCGGCGCCGGACGAACTCCTTCAGCACCATGCGTGCAGTCACACCAAGATCCTTCAGCCTCTTCAACCGGCGCCAGACATGGGCAAGGCACGGATTAGTGAGCCTCTCGTGGCCCCAGCCGAAGCTGGGAACGGCGGCGCCGACAGAAGCGAGAGTAGGGGCTGAGCACGCCGACGTCCACGAACACCCACCGCTTCCGGAACCCGCTCACAGACGGCGGGAGCTCGAAGTCAATCCCTGAGCCGGTCGTCGCAGCCATGGCCTGGAAGCTCAAGCATCCCGAGCACTGTCGAGGGTCGATCAGGTGTAGCGAGAAGAAATGGCGAAGTAGGGCCATGGAAGGAGCAATGCCCACCATGGCCTCGCAGACAAAGGCGAAGACAGTAAGAAGGACGATGGATTGGGGATCTAGGTCCAGCATGTGGATCTGGTAATGGGAGAGCACGGCGTTGAAGAAAGTTGAGAAAGGGGGAATCAGGCCGGCCCATAAGGTGTCAAGGAAGATGTGGACGTCGGTGACTGTCCTATCAACAGAGGCGTGGGATGCGGGCTAGGCCACCGTCTTCCCCCATTCGTTGAAGTCGGCGGCGAGCGCTGGGCGGACCTTGTCCATGGCTTCCTTGTTGAGCACTGGGCGGCTCGCTCAAGGGTCGGATGTGGTTCGGCTGAGGACTGGGACTTCTTCTTCCCTTTCTTCGTTCGGCCCGGCGCCATGGCGACGGAGAGGACAGAGCTCAGGTTAGATTGGAAGAGGAGGCTGTTGTTTCGGGAAGGCGAAAGAGTTGGGGTAGTGCATCGCCAGCGATGAAGGAGTAATTATGTAGGTCACGGTGGCCGCCAAGCCAGGCGGATATCAAGGCTGCATGGGGAAGCGGGGACGCCCACGTCCCGTAAATCTCCACGCGTCAATCAAGGCCGCAGGTGTTTGGTGCCTGCAACGCTCCACACTTGCCCCTTGGCTTTGCCTCGAAGATACCCCAAACAAGCCCCTCAGAGGATTACTTTCCATAGTAACAAGTAACAGTAAATTTCAGCACACTATATAAATTTTTCCTTACCAAATTCCACCTGCCAAAGGCGCTTCACTCCCCGGCAACGATGCCAGAAGAGAGTCTTGATGACCCACAAGTATAGGGGATCTATCATAGTCCTTTAGATAAGTAAGAGTGCCGAACCCAACGAGGAGCAGAAGGAAATGATAAGCGGTTTTCAGCAAGGTATTCTATGCAAGTACTGAAATAAGGGGTAACAGATAGTTTTGTGATAGGATAATTTGTAACGAGCAACAAGTAACAAAAGTAAATAAAGTGCAGCAAGGTGGCCCAATCCTTTTTGTAGCAAAGGACAATCCTGGACAAACTCTTATATAGAGAAAAGCGCTCCCGAGGACACATGGGAATTATCATCAAGCTAGTTTTCATCACGTTCATATGATTCGCGTTCGGTACTTTGATAATTTGATATGTGGGTGGACCGGTGCTTGGGTGCTGTTCTTACTTGAACAAGCATCCCACTTATGATTAACCTCTATTGCAAGCATCCGCAACTACAACAAAAGTATTAAGGTAAACCTAACCATAGCATGAAACATATGGATCCAAATCAGCCCCTTACGAAGCAACGCATAAACTAGGGTTTAAGCTTCTGTCACTCTAGCAACCCATCATCTACTTATTACTTCCAAATGCCTTCCTCTAGGCCCAAATAATGGTTAAGTGTTATGTATTCGACGTTCACATAACACCACTAGAGGACAGACAACATACATCTCATCAAAATATCGAACGAATACCAAATTCACATGACTACTAACAGCAAGACTTCTGCCATGTCCTCAGGAACAAACGTAACTACTCACAAAGCATATTCATGTTCATAATCAGAGGGGTATTAATATGCATAAAGGATCTGAACATATGATCTTCCACCAAATAAACCAACTAGCATCAACTACAAGGTGTAATCAACACTACTAGCAACCTACTAGTACCAATCCCGGACTTGGAGACAAGAATTGGATACAAGAGATGAACTAGGGTTTTGAGAGGCGATGGTGCTGGTGAAGATGTTGATGGAGATTTCCCTCTCCCGATGAGAGGAGCGTTGGTGATGACGATGGCGATGATTTCCCCCTCCCGGAGGGAAGTGTCCCCGGCAGAACAGCTCTGCCGGAGCCCTAGATTGGTTCCGCCAAGGTTCCGCCTCGTGGCGGTGGAGTCTTGTCCCGAAAGGTTGCTTATAATTTTTTCCTCGACGAAAGACTTCATATAGCAGAAGATGGCCATCGGAGAGCCAACAGGGGGCCCACGAGGCAGGGGGCGCGCCCTGGGGGGTAGGGCGCGCCCCCACCCTCGTGGACAGGTGGTGGCCCCCCTGACGTATTTTTTCCGCTCAGTATTTTTTATTATTTCCAAAAATAACTTTCATGGAGTTTCAGGACTTTTGGAGTTGTGCAGAATAGGTCTCTAATATTTGCTCCTTTTCCAGCCCAGAATTCCAGCTGCCGGCATTCTCCCTCCTTATGTAAACCTTGTAAAATAAGAGAGAATAGACATAAGTATTGTGACATAACGTGTAATAACAGCCCATAATGCAATAAATATCGATATAAAAGCATGATGCAAAATGGACGTATCAACTCCTCCAAGCTTAGACCTTGCTTGTCCTCAAGCGGAAGCCGATAACGATAAATATATCCACATGTTTAGAGGTAGAGGTGTCGCTAAAAATAAAATACGGACATGAGAGCATCATGATCATTCTTATAACAGCAACATATATGGATAATGTCATATGATTTCTTATGCTCAAGTAATAATCTATTCGCAAGTTCAAGTATGAATCAGAAACTTCATTAACAACGAACAAACTATAATCTCAGTCATTGAAGCAATTGCAATTTATCATAACATCAGAAAGAGTCTATGTCAGAGCTTTCTAGCAAGTCCACATACTCAACTATCATTTAGTCTTTCATAATTGCTAACACTCACGCGATACTTGTGGTTACGGAGTTTTAATCGGACACAGAGAAAGATAGGGGCTTATAGCTTCGCCTCCCAACCTTTTACCTCCAGGGTAATGTCAACAATAATAACTCATGCTGACTTACATCCAATTAGATATATCTATCAGGATCTTTCCAACACACTGTGCTTGCCAAAGGATAAAATATAAAAAGGAAAGGTGAAGATCACCATGATCTTGCATAAGGTAGAAGATAATAATAAAAGATAGGCCCTACGCAGAGGGAAGCAGAGGTTGCCATGCGCTTTCAGGGTTGGATGCACAAAATCTTAATGCGAAAGAACGTCACTTTATATTGCCACTTGTGATATGAACCTTTATTATACAGTCCGTCGCTTTTATTTCTTCCACATCACAAGATCGTATAAAGCTTATTTCCTCCACACCAATACATCATACATATTTAGAGAGCAATTTTTATTGCTTGCACCGATGACAACTTACTTGAAGGATCTTACTCAATCCATAGGTAGATATGGTGGACTCTCATGACAAAACTGGTTTAAGGGTATTTGGAAGCACAAGTAGTATCTCTACTTGGTGCAAGGAATTTTGCTAGCATGAGGGGGAAAGGCAAGCTCAACATGTTGGATGATCCATGACAATATACTTTATCTCAGATATAAGAAAACATAACCCATTACGTTGTCTTCCTTGTCCAACGTCAACTCTTTAGCATGTCATATTTTAATGAGTGCTCCCAATCATAAAAGATGTCCAAGATAGTATATTTATATGTGAAACCTCTCTTTCTTTATTACTTCCTATTAATTGCAACGATGACCAAAGCTATGTTTGCCAACTCTCAACAATTTTTAATCATCATACTCTTTCTATGTGAAGTCATTACTCTCAATAAGATCAATATGATCTCTTGTTTCTTTTTATTCTTTTTCTCTTTTCTTTACTCAAGATCATGGCAAAAATAATCAAGCCCTTGACTCAACACTAATCTTTATTATATAGCTCACGGACTCGATTACATAGAGAGATCGTAAAGCAAAACTCAAAACTAGATCATGCCATAAACTTTATTCTACTAGATCAAGATACTACTAATAGGATCGAACTAAGAAAAACGGTAAAGATAGGAGTGTGATGGTGATACGATACCGGGGCATCTCCCCCAAGCTTGGCAGTTGCCAAGGGGAGTGCCCATACCCATGTGATTATATCTCCTTTGGTGGTGAAGAAGGTGGAGGTGATGATGGGTAGTCACACATCGAGCGTAAGAGGTCCTCCAGCTTGCGGATAATGCCCTTGAGTGCAACGATATGCTCCTTCAACAAAATATTTTCACGTGTGAGATACTTGTTCTGTATACGAGCTAACTCGATCATCTTGAAAGCTTCGATCTCAGTTGGGATAAAAAGATTGTGATCAAGTTGAAGGATGTCTCCTGCTGCCTGAGCTTGATCCTCCGTGGCCTTCTTGATCCCTTCATCCTTGTTGATCTCCATGGGTTCTTCCCTCTTCAACTCTTTCTTCATTAGCCAAGCATCGTTGTCACCATTGTTGGAGGAGGGGGACGACATGATGCCTGGCCTTGAAAACCCTGACAGGAAACAGCTCGAAACAAGAACAGAGGATATTTGCGTGATACAGGAGTCAAAACTTTCGGGAGAATATATAATGAATTTTGCCCGACCAAAATACATAACGTGCAAGAAAACGGAGTCCGGAGAGCACACGAGGTGCACACGAGGCGACCTCCACCCTTGTGGAGCCCTCGTGTCCTTCCCGGACTGCTTCTTATTTTTCTATTTTTCTAAATATTCCAAAACGGGGAAATATTGCCATAAAAACTGTTTTGGAGTCGGTTTACTTACCGTACCACATACCTATTCCTTTTCGAAGTCTGAAACGTCCGGAAAGTGTCCCTTAGGTATTCCTCTGGGGTTACGATTTCAATAACATTGGTTTCAACATTTATGGGATTACCTGAGATATAATGTTTGATTCTTTGACCATTCACCACCTTCGGATTTGTGCCTTCGAAGTTGTTGATTTTTATGGCACCGGAACAATAGACCTCCTCGATAACGTAAGGGCCTTCCCATTTAGAGAGAATTTTGCTGCAAAAAATCTCAAACGAGAGTTGTATAGCAATATGTAATCACCTACATTAAACTCACGCTTTTGTATCCTTTTGTCATGCCATCTTTTAACTTTTTCTTTAAACAACTTGGCATTTTCATAAGCTTGGGTTCTCCATTCATCAAGTGAGCTAATATCAAATAACCTTTTCTCACCGGCAAGTTTGAAATCATAGTTGAGCTCTTTAATAGCCCAATATGCCTTATGTTCTAGTTCGAGAGGTAAGTGACATGCTTTTCCATAAATCATTTTATACGGAGACATACCCATAGGTTTTTTATATGCAGTTCTATAGGCCCATAATGCATCATCAAGTTTCTTGGACCAATTCTTTCTAGATCTATTAACATTCTTTTGCAAAATTAATTTGAGCTCTGTATTGCTCAATTCTACTTGACCACTAGACTGTGGGTGATAAGGAGATGCAATTCTATGATTAACATCATACTTAGCAAGCATTTTACGGAAAGCACCATGAATAAAATGTGAACCACCATCAGTCATTAAATATCTAGGGACTCCATACCTCGGAAAAATAACTTCTTTAAGCATTTTAATAGAAGTGTTATGATCAGCACTACTAGTCTGAATAGCTTCCACCCACTTAGTAACGTAATCAACAGCAAGTAAAATATGTGTGTAACCATTAGAGGTAGGAAAAGGTCCCATATAATCAAAGCCCCAAACATCGAATGGTTCAATAACAAGTGAATAGTTCATAGGCATTTCTTGACGTCTACTAATATTACCAATTCTTTGACATTCATCACAAGATAAGACAAACTTACGGGCATTCTTGGAAAGAGTAGGCCAGTAAAAACCGGATTGCAATACCTTACGTGCAGTTCTGTCTCCAGCATGGTGTCCTCCATAAGCTTCGGAGTGACACTTGCGAAGGATCTGTTCCTGTTCATGCTCAGGTACACAACGTCTAATAACACCATCTACTCCTTCTTTATAAAGATGTGGGTCATCCCAAAAGTAATGTCTCAAATCATAGAAAAACTTTTTCTTTTGCTGGTATGTGAAACTAGGTGGTATAAATTTAGCAACAATGTAATTAGCATAATCAGCATACCATGGAGCAGTACGAGAAGTACTTACGACATTTAATTGTTCATCAGGAAATCTATCATCAATAGGTAGTGGGTCATCAAGAACATTTTCTAACCTAGACAAGTTGTCTGCAACGGGGTTCTCAGCTCCATTTCTATCAACAATATGCAAATCAAATTCTTGTAGCAAGAGAACCCATCTAATAAGTCTAGGTTTAGCATCTTTCTTTTCCATAAGATATTTAATAGCAACATGATCCGTGTGAATAGTTACTTTAGAATCAACAATGTAAGGTCTGAACTTATCACAAGCAAATACAACTGCTAAGAATTCTTTCTCAGTAGTAGCATAATTTCTTTGAGCATTGTCTAGAGTTTTCCTAGCATATTGAATAACATTTAATTTCTTATCAACTCTTTGCCCTAGAACAGCACCTACAGCATAATCACTAGCATCACACATAATTTCAAAGGGTAAATTCCAATCAGGTGGCTGAACAATAGGTGCAGAGATCAATGCTTTCTTAAGTATTTCAAATGCTTCTACACAATCATCATCAAAGACAAATGGTATATCTTTTTGTAATAAATTAGTCAGAGGCCGAGAAATTTTCGAGAAGTCCTTAATGAACCTCCTATAAAAACCGGCGTGACCAAGGAAACTTCTTATACCATTGATGTCCTTGGGACATGGCATCTTTTCAATAGCATCAACCTTGGCTTTATCAACCTCAATACCTCTTTCAGAAACTTTATGCCCCAAGACAATACCTTCATTAACCATAAAGTGGCACTTTCCCAATTCAAGACAAGATTAGTTTCTTCACATCTCTGCAAAACTCGATTAAGGTTGCTCAAGCAATCATCAAAAGAGGATCCATAGACGGAGAAGTCGTCCATGAAAACCTCACAAATCTTTTCACAAAAGTCAGAGAATATAGCCATCATGCATCTTTGAAAGGTACCAGGTGCATTACATAAACCAAAAGGCATACGTCTATAAGCAAAAGTACCAAAAGGGCAAGTAAAAGTAGTCTTTGATTGATCATTGGCTGACACAGGTATTTGAGAGAAACTAGAATAACCATCTAGAAAGCAAAAATGTGTATGTTTGGATAATCTTTCTAGAATTTTATCGATAAAAGGTAAGGGGTAATGATCTTTCTTAGTAGCCTTATTTAATTTGCGGAAATCAATTACCATCCTATAACCTGTAATAATTCTTTGCGGAATCAATTCATCTTTATCATTAGGAACGACAGTAATACCTCCCTTCTTAGGGACACAATGGACAGGACTTACCCACTGACTATCAGCAACGGGATAAATTATACCTGCCTCAAGGAGCTTTAGTATTTCCTTTCTTACCACTTCTTTCATCTTAGGATTCAGCTGTCGTTGATGATCACGACTGGTTTGGCATCTTCTTCCAAATTTATTTTGTGCTGACATAGAGTGGGACTAATGCCCTTAAGATCATCAAGAGTATATCCAATAGCAGCACGGTGCTTCTTCAGAGTTTTCAATAGTCTCTCTTCTTCATGCTCTGAAAGGTTAGCACTAATAATAACAAGATATATCTTTTTCTCATCAATATAAGCATATTTAAGAGTATCAGGTAACGGTGTGAGCTCAAACATGGGATCACCCTTGGGTGGAGGAGGATCCCCTAGGATTTCAACAGGAAAATTGTGTTTCGGAATGGGTTCCTGTTTAAAGAATACTTCATCTATTTGCCTTCTTTCATTCATAAACATATCATTTTCATGGTCTAGAAAATATTGTTCTAAAGGATCACTAGGAGGTACGACAATAGAAGCAAGACCAATAATTTCATCCTTACTAGGTAATTCCTCTTCACGGTGTTGTCTACGAAATTTAGAGAAATTAAACTCATGAGACATATCACCTAACCTAGACCGATAGTAACAACATCCTTTTCGCAGTCTATCTTAGCATTAACAGTGTTCAAGAAGGGTCTACCAAATATAATGGGAGAAAAGCTATCTTGTGGTGAACCAAGAACAAGAAAATCAGCATGACATTTAGTTTTCCCACACAAGACTTCAACATCTCTAACAATTCCCATTGGTGAAATAGTATCTCTATTGGCAAGTTTAATTGTAACATCAATATCTTCTAACTCAGCAGGTGCAATATCATGCATAATTTCTTTGTATAAGTCAAAGGGCATTGCACTAGCACTAGCACCCATATCACATAAGCCATGATAACAATGATCTCCTATTTTAACAGAAATAACAGACATGCCTACCACAGGTCTATGTTTATCTTTAGCACAAGGTTTGGCAATTCTAGCAGTTTCATCACGGAAATGAATAACATGCCCATCAATATTATCAGACAAGAGATCTTTAACAATAGCAATATTAGGTTCAACTTTAATCTGCTCAGGAGGTGTATAAGTTCTAATATTGCTTTTACGAACCACAGTTGAAGCTTTAGCATGATCCTTTATCCTAACTTGGAAAGGTGGTTTCTCAACATAAGAAGTAGGAACAACAGGATCATTATAAGTGACAGTCTTTTCTTCAACTTTAGTAGGTGCAGCTACTTTTACTTCTATGGGAGGATGATATTTAAACCACTTCTCCTTGGGGAGATCAACATAAGTAGCAAAAGATTCACAGAAAGAAGCTACTATCTCAGAGTCAAGTCCATATTTAGTGCTAAATTTACGGAAAACATCGGTATCCATAAAAGATTTAACACAATCAAACTTAGGTGTCATACCTGACTCCTTGCCTTTGTCGAGATCCCAATCTTCAGAGTTGCATTTAATTCTATTCAGTAAATCCCATTTGAATTCAATAGTCTTCATCATAAAAGAGCCAGCACAAGAAGTATCGAGCATGGTGCGATTGTTATCACAAAGCCGAGCATAAAAACTTTGAATAATTATTTCTCTTGTGAGATCATGATTGGGGCATGAATAAAACATTGATTTAAGCCTCCCCCAAGCTTGAGCGACGCTTTCTCCTTCGTGAGGCCAAAAATTATGTATATAATTGCGATCACGATGAACAAGATGCATAGGATAAAATTTCTGATGAAATTCCAATTTCAATCGTTTGTAGTTCCATGATCCCGTATCATCACATAGCCTATACCATGTCGATGCGTATCCCTTCAAAGATAAAGGGAAGACCTTCCTCTTAATAACATCACCGGGTACACCTGCAAGCTTAAATAATCCACAAACTTCATCCACATATATTATGTGCTCATCAGGATGCTTTGTTCCATCTCCTGCAAAAGGATTAGCTAGCAGTTTTTCTAACATACCCGAAGGAATCTCAAAGTGAACATTTTCATTCTCATTTTCATTTTCAGTAGGTTCAGTAGGTTGAGGAGCAACTCTTTGCTCTACTGGTCGGGGGGAAGATACCCCAAACAAGCCCCTCAGAGGATTACTTTCCATAGTAACAAGTAACAGTAAATTTCAGCACACTATATAAATTTTTCCTTACCAAATTCCACCTACCAAAGGCGCTTCACTCCCCGGCAACGACGCCAGAAAAGAGTCTTGATGACCCACAAGTATAGGGGATCTATCGTAGTCCTTTCGATAAGTAAGAGTCTCGAACCCAACAAGGAGCAGAAGGAAATGATAAGCGATTTTCAGCAAGGTATTCTCTGCAAGTACTAAAATAAGAGGTAACAGATAGTTTTGTGATAGGATAATTTGTAACGAGCAACAAGTAACAAAAGTAAATAAAGTGCAGCAAGGTGGCCCAATCCTTTTTGTAGCAAAGGACAAGCCTGGACAAACTCTTATATAGAGAAAAGCGCTCCCGAGGACACATGGGAATTATCGTCAAGCTAGTTTTCATCACGTTCATATGATTCGCGTTCGGTACTTTGATAATTTGATATGTCGGTGGACCGGTGCTTGGGTGATGTTCTTACTTGAACAAGCATCCCACTTATGATTAACCTCTATTGCAAGCATCCGCAACTACAACAAAAGTATTAAGGTAAACCTAACCATAGCATGAAACATATGGATCCAAATCAGCCCCTTACGAAGCAACGCATAAACTAGGGTTTAAGCTTCTGTCACTCTAGCAACCCATCATCTACTTATTACTTCCCAATGCCTTCCACTAGGCCCAAATAATGGTGAAGTGTTATGTAGTCGACGTTCACATAACACCACTAGAGGATAGACAACATACATCTCATCAAAATATCGAACGAATACCAAATTCACATGACTACTAATAGCAAGACTTCTCCCATGTCCTCCGGAACAAACGTAACTACTCACAAAGCATATTCATGTTCATAATCAGAGGGGTATTAATATGCATAAAGGATCTGAACATATGATCTTCCACCAAATAAACCAACTAGCATCAACTACAAGGAGTAATCAACACTACTAGCAACCTACTAGTACCAATCCCGGACATGGAGACAAGAATTGGATACAAGAGATGAACTAGGGTTTTGAGAGGAGATGGTGCTGGTGAAGATGTTGATGGATATTGCCCTCTCCCAATGAGAGGAGCGTTGGTGATGACGATGGCGATGATTTCCCCCTCCCGGAGGGAAGTGTCCCCGGCAGAACAGCTCTGCCGGAGCCCTAGATTGGTTCCGCCTCGTGGCGGTGGAGTCTCGTCCCGAAAGGTTGCGTATGATTTTTTCCTGGACAAAAGACTTCATATAGCAGAAGATGGCCACCAGAGAGCCAACAGGGGGCCCACAAGGCAGGGGGCGCGCCCCCACCCTCGTGGACAGGTGGTGGCCCCCCTGACGTATTTCTTCCGCTCAGTATTTTTTATTATTTCCAAAAATAACTTTCGTGGAGTTTCAGGACTTTTGGAGTTGTGCAGAATAGGTCTCTAATATTTGCTCCTTTTCCAGCCCAGAATTCCAGCTGCCGACATTCTCCCTCCTTATGTAAACCTTGTAAAATAAGAGAGAATAGACATAAGTATTGTGACATAACGTGTAATAACAGCCCATAATGAAATAGATATCGATATAAAAGCATGATGCAAAGTGGACGTATCAGGCGCCAGCGGGTGGAGAGTACTGGTTTCCCCTTTGGTGCTAAAGGAGCAGGTCCAGGCGAGGAGTCCCGAGGCGTCAGGCAAAGGTTTCCATATTGGTGCAACGAGACCAAGACCGGGGGGATGGCATGGTGGAGGTCATCGCGGAGCCCACGACGGCGTCACCACCAGAGCCTATGGCAAGCGAAGACCACCTTTTGTCAGGATAGCTTGTACTAACTGTCCCCCTTCAAATTGGCCATTGTGGGATCCCTTCCCACCTAATATTTGGGAAGAGGACCCAGGCCTCTATAAATAGGACTAGCCGCCACTGTAGTAGGCAACTGATCTTGGATCAGATCCATTCCATCCACACACGCACAAGCTCACCGAGCTCAAGAACACCTCTCCTCAGGAGGTAGTTCTTCCCTTGTACTTGTTCATCCCCAGCCTACAAGGCAATCCACCACACCACACTAGAGTAGGGTATTACACCACATCGGTAGCCCGAACCAGTATAAACTCTTGTGTCCCTTGTTCTTCAGGTTCGGCGAGCTAGGCTTTGAGATCGGGGTGAGAGCGTGGTCTAGGGGAGATAGATCTTCGTGCGCATCCCAGAGTTCGAACCTCAAGGGTTTTGCCGGAACCCGTAATCCGACACTAACTATGGAAGAGTCTACAATAAAGTGGAAGTGTGCCTTAAGTTTTGTGCAGTCCATATGGCCTAAGCTCAAACATTGAATCTTCTAGATAGTACACGTGGCAGAATCTGATGAAGTAATGAGAAGATCCAACGGTCAGGAACACTCGGATTTGCCACATCTCCACTGTTGGATTGGCTCCATCCGACGATTGTTATTCAAAATTATTCGCACACTATATAGTGGTATAGAAATACGAATCCAATGATATAGTTTTTGTTGACATGCACTAACATTTTGTTAGTTAAATCTTCAGTCAAATTCCATGGGGGGCTAATAAACCACGACCGAGGTAGTACTAGTGTAGAGGGCAGCGCTGCACGGGAGTCTCACCCTGCTCATGGCGTGGCAGTAAAGCCGTCATATCACAAAGCCCCACCACTCCCAGTAATAAGTGGCCTGGTAAAATAAACAGATAAGCAACCATCACATCCCTCTGTATTTTTTGCATTTCATCTCTCTGCATTTACTTTGTCCGTTTCATCTCGCACACTCGATCCCTAGCTACTACTCCTAGTATCCCTAGCTACTACTCCTAGGGCCAATTCTTTTGGTGGCTTAAAAATAAGCCATCTCTTCCCCAGCCTTTCCCATAAGACTAGTCACAGTGGAGAGTAACATAAGGCGCCACAATCATTCATTTGGGCTTCTAAACTACTACCTCCGTCCTGGTTTATTAGTCACCATTGTAATTTCTGCTAACTTTTGACCAAAGATTTAACTGATAAATGTTAGTGCATGTCAACAAAAGTTATATAATTTTTGGTGACATGCATAAACATTTCATTAGTTAAATTTATGGTCAAAATTTGACACAGATTACAATGGGGACCAATAAACCAGGACGGAGGTAGTAGTTATGGGATTACTAATCTAGAAGCCTAAAAGAACTGGCCCCTGGTACTCCTAGTAATAGTACTCAAGTTGGAATTCCAATTGCACGACACAACTTGTTAGGCAAAAAATTCGATACACGATGTAGGAAGCGGTTTGGGAATGTGCATGCCTTCCTGACCAGTGAGATACTCCGTACAAAGCACGATAGAGAAATCACCGCAGAGAAGGAAGCTAAAAGTAAACAATCAAACGAGCATTTTGCATTTATTTTGCATTGAATCGTTTCACAAGCTTGACTAGTGTTGTCTTTCTACTTTTACAAAAACCGTATCATAATGTTAAAACGCGTATTTGCACGTACATAAGTAATAGTAGTAGCACAGTCTGCAAGCATATAGAGAGAGAGACGTGTAGTGCGATATATAGTTAAGTTTGTGCTATATGCACGTACTTACAAAATGTGTACGGATACACAAGGTTTCCAAACTTTTCCTTTTACATACTTAATTAAGGACGCTAATAATTCCCGAACGTTCGGGATTTATGATTTGCGTCCCAAAACTAATGAGATCGCCTTATGAAACTAAATTATTCCTAATAAAATCCAGTGCGCTCGCATGAGCGCTTGCGGCACGCCACGAGTGCCCTGGTGCGCGGCCGTTTCCCAGCGCATAGACACAACGCCTCTTCCTCAGCCTTGCAACTCGCGAGGTGCTGATTGGCGTCTTGCCGGCGGGCGACCGCGATCTCACCTGTGTGGTGATCCGGTGCCAACAGGTACTCCTCCTCACTGGAAGCGTGCACCCGGTACATGTACCTCCAAGCGTAAATGAGGCGCTTGGGCCCGAGTGCACTCAAGGCTTTGGCACGGGCGTCCTCCGCCACCCTCACGGACCTCGCACGAGCCTTCTGCCAAAGAGCCAATTGCTTGACTCTCTCAGATGCGACATAGGCCTGCCAGGCAGCATGCCTCGCGGCACGCTTCTCTTCCTCGGCCTTCTTCTCCGCCTCTATTTTGGCGCGCTCTGCCGGAGGCAAAGCCTCCCACAAGGTGACCTCCATTTCTTTCCAAAGCTCCTCAAGGCTAGGGGGCTCGGTGGGTAGAGCGACGTTCTCCTCGTAGCGCGGAGCCGACGCATCCTCTGACATGCATGCTGGCGAGACCGGGAACGCCGACGCATCCACCTCGACGCGTAGCGGCGAGGAGCGGAACACCGACGCGTCCTCCTCGACTAGTGGTGGCGAGGAACAGAATGGCGACATGTGACCGTCCGCGCGATGCAGCGAGGGGTGCCTAGGGCTTGGGAGGGGCGATGCCATGTTGGTCGACGCGAGAAGAAGGGGGAGGAGATAGCGATGAACGTGAGCGTTCTTCCGAATGCCGTGGGAGGCGCAGTATTTATAGCGAGCAATGGCCCACCTACTTAAGATATGTTGCGTGATTAACGTAACAGCTACGTGGGCATATTTGTTGGAGTAAATTACGGGGGAGGGAAGGGGTGGAAATATTGCTGGTCACAACGGATTGGACGAGCGCGGGGGCGGGAGAGTCATGCATGCAGATTTTTTCCACACGGGGTGGAGTGGTAGGACCGCCGGAGGGAGAAGGAGAGTCAAGCAGGCAGATTGTTTTCACACATGGAGAGGAAAAGATTTGGAGATGAACGGGCTTCCTGTAGGTATGGGGAATGGTGCATAATAAGGCATCTTGCATGCCGGGCTAGGTATAGTCTCAAGTCATTAAAAACATACACGCCCCACACATGTTCAGATTTCAAGGTGCACTAAATTATTGCATGCTATGATTAAGGCTGGCCATAGTGGTGGTATCTTAGCTGGTATCATGCACACGGTAATAGAAAACATGCTGATGTGGCAAAGAATTAAAGAAGAGAGGGGGGTTAGAGTAACATAGGTAGATACCATATCATGTTAAATACTATGCTACTTTGTGTCATGCATGGCACTATAAAGGTAGTCCCGTATCATACACTAGTATCATGCACATGATACTAGTATATGATACTTTCCACTATGAGTAGCCTAGAGAGAATATTAACTAATCTCTACTCTCTACTCTTATAAAAAGCAGAGTTGGTGATGATGGTGTGCCTGCCATCCTGCAATATAGGCCGTCTGATCTATATCTAACGGATAGGAAGGACACTATGACAATTTACCCGCACTCCTCTCCACATTTGTAGATAAGGCCTTCACTCGTTCATCCTTTTCTCCCACAAGATAAAATACTCATACAAATGCATCTTGATGTTCCGTGCAACGCATGAGCATCTTGCTAGTGCATGTAAAAATCTTTGTCATTTACTAGTGTTCATGCATGCATGCAATGCAATAATGCATTGGTAAACACATTTTTTGTGAAGAACGAGAGCACTAATTGAGTACTTTTGCACACTACAAAAACTATTCCACCGCCTCTATCTTGGTAAGAGTAGGTGAAATTTTTGAATCGAGCCCATTAAACTAGAAGGGAGGTAGTAGTACTCTAATAGCTAACAATGTTCTGATGACTAGATAGGACATGGCACGCACCTGGACGGAGGAACTAGTCTGCATTGTGCATATATGTTTTGTCTGAAGTCAATGTACCTCTACTTTGACCAAACTTATAGAAAAATGTATCAACATTCACAATGTCAAATCAATATTTTTATAGTCATTATGAAATGTAGTTTCATAAAATATATATTTGGTATTGTAGATATTGATATTTTTAGTATAAATTTGGTAAAAAACTTTGCAAACTTTGACATGACACAAATCTTACGCGGAGTAAAAAGGACCAGAGGGAGTATCATGCATGCGGAGTAGGAAAAAAAGTTGCTCATTTATAGCTGTCCGAAGTCTCAAAGGGCGCGACCGCGCGAGGGAGGCAAAGGTCGTGGGAGGTTACATGCACGTGCCGGCATGGCGTGCGAACACGCAGAAGCTATACCGTCAGGCGGATGATATGGGTCTAATAGACATGACATCTAGTGGTTCCCACATAGTACTCGAGAACTCTTTGGGCGCATGCATCCGTTTATCCATCGAGCAAGCCAACCACCCCACGCCGTTCGCACGCCTTACTCTTCCCCATCTTCTACCTTACAATAGTTCGCTCCCAGTCGTCCTGTCCTTTCACATTACACCAGTTCAACTTCTCCTAACCTGCCTCCAAAATCCAGGGCCTCCCAAATCTCCATGATCACCGCTATGTACCAGGTTAGAATCATCACCGATGATGAGTTCATCGTCATCTACACCCGTAGATCCGCGACGGTGGAAGCATGCCTTACTCGCTTCCTACGCATGTTCAAAACTTCAAAGGATGAGTGGGTCGCTGGGCTAGATGTTGAGTACACCACAGTCCTGGATAGCGAGAAGCTTCTAAAGGAGACAAAGAAGAAGAAGAAGCCCGCCGTGATCCAGGTTTGCGTACATAACGTGTGCTTGGTCTACCACATATGCCATGTCGACGTCAGGTGCCAGGAATTTGAGTTCTTCCTCAAGGACAAAAGAGTGAAATTCGTTACTGTAGACTTTATGAACGACAGGAGAGTCCTAGGTCGGATAGGCCTCGTTGTAGGCCAGCCCTTCGATCACCAGAAGGCAAGCCTGGTGTCCTCCTCTCAGCCTTCAATGCTGACCCTGGCAGCAACCATGATTGATCCTTCGTACGCTCAACTGAAGAAACCTCACCCGGAGTTTCATCGTGCATGGGAGTCGAAGACAATAGATGAAGATCACATCATGTACGCAGCAACGGATGCCTACCTTTGTTTAAATATCTACAAGGGTTGGATGAAGAAGCAGACCCCAGTGTCCGGTTCAAGCAAACAAGTGTCAGTGAAGAGGAAGAGGAAAAGGGAAGAGGACAAAGTCGAGGACGTGGACTTGGACTCCGAGTAAGGTGGCAGTGTCGTTGCTCATGCTGGTTCTACTGCAGTGTCAAGCGGACTAGTTGCTTAGTTTTATTTCAGGGGTGTGTTGTGTTGAGCCCCCAGCAGAACTATGTTTTTGTTCTTTCTCGTTATTTGAACTATTTACTATGTATAGTAGTACTAGTATGTCTTACTATTGTTCTTCTTGTACCGCATGGAGCTCTTGTACTGGTTCTTGGAGGTGTTCTTGGAAGTCACTAGCGGTCGTACCGGTGGTTGGAGCGGTTGTACCGTTCATACGGCTATTATGAGACAAACCGGGGCGGTACCGGCCTTACACCGCTCGATCACAGAAGCTGGACCGGTAGTTGGGTGGTAGTCAAGCGGTTGTACCGCCCGGGCGGTAGTCGAGCGGTTGTACCGCTTGGGCGGTAGTTGGGCCGTTGTACCTCTATATCTGCGCGGGGAAGATTCCTCTTCTTCCTTCTCTTCCATGCTTCCCTCGCAGATGGTGTAGTTGTACACTTGTTCTCGCACTCGTCCTACTCGTCATCTGTGGTGTTCCGACAATACCTATGTATGCACACGAGTGGAGTGTCAAGTAGTATACCATCCTCGAAGGGGTCAAGTGAACATGCGTAAAGGCGATGATTCACCTTTTTTTAAGTGAATTAGATGTCGCACGTGTCACTTGCCGAACGGACTCTTGACATGTTGATGTCCGTAGGATGCTCCGCATCATCCCCTCCCCCTTGGGAAAAGATCCGACCTCGGATCGAAAACCAAATCACCATGGGAAAGAGATGACTTCACCGTGTAGAAGTGGACGTTCACCAAGTACTCATCATTTTCAAGCTCGCAATGGGCACTCTCCAATGTCGCACCGTCTAGTGAGTCCTTCAAAAGGATCAAGGAAAACAAACACTTCGAAAAACAAATGTGGTTAGCGTTAGTGCAAAACCAAGCATTCAAGTGATGATTCACCCTGGGTGCCATGCCAGACAAAGCTCGTATTGCTAGCCACATCAGGGGAGTGGTCGCAATCTGATCCCAAGAGGCGTGTCACACCTACAGTATGCGGATGACACACTCCTCCTTTTCGAGCCGGACTTACACAGTATCGCAACGGTTAAGGCCATTCTACTGTGCTTTGAGCTTATGTCTGGGCTCAAAATAAACTTCCACAAATGGGAAGTGGTGTCCATTGGGATGGACGCGGCCGAAAGTCTGCGGGTAGCCAATTTGCTTAATTGCAAACTTGGGAAATTTCCGTTCACCTACCTCGGCCTCCCGATCGTAGAGAAGAAATGCTCGATTGACGATTGGGAACCTCTCAGCACTAAGGTGGCGGGCCGGGTTTGTCCGTGGAGAGGTCGATTTATGTCTTCAGGGGCTAGACTTATCTTAACTAATTCCAGCCTCTCGTCCCTACCTATGTTTGCCATGGGGCTGTTCTTGCTGGCTGATGGGGTCCACACCAAAATGGACACTTCGCGGGCCCGTTTCTTTTGGGAAGGACCGGGACCGAAACGTAAATACCATATGGTTAAATGCCAGGCCGTTTGTAGACCTAAAGCCCAGGGGGGCCTCGAGATCATCAACTCTAAGTTGATGAACATTGCACTCATGTGCAAGTGGATCTGGAAGTTGTCTCAGGGAGAGACCGGCCTCTGGATGGACCTCCTACGTGCCAAATACTTCCCTGATGGGAATTTCTTTGAGGCAGCATCCCATGGGTCTCCTTTCTGGAACTCCATCCAATCCCTAAAACCGTTCTTTGCCAGGGGCGTGAGGTTCTCGGTTAATAATGGTCGTTCCATGTGTTTCTGGCACGACGTTTGGATTGGCCAACAACCTCTTTGGTCGGAGTTTGGCCAACTTTACTCCATCGCTGTCGAACCCAACCAACTGGTCGCTTCGGCACTAAGTTCCTCCCCGCCTCCTATCTACTTTAGAAGGGAGCTCTCGGGGCCGGAGATGGAGGATTGGGATCGCCTACGGGCTAAGATAGCGGACGTGCGCTTGTCGAACACCGCGGATTCGGTCTCCTGGAGACTTTCGGGCTCTGGCAAGTTCACTGTCAATTCCCTTTATAGAGAGCTGTCCCGCGGCCATGTCCCTATGGCTGCCTCGGGGCTTTGGAAGGCTCGAATTCCTCTCAAGATCAAGGTTTTCCTCTGGCAACTTTGCCAAGATCGCCTCCCTACTTCTATCAATATAGCCAAGCGCAATGGCCCGGCCTCCGGACCTTGTGCTTTGTGTGGTGTCCCGGAAGATGCTGACCACGCGTTCTTCCGGTGCTCTTTGGCGCGCTTTGCTTGGAGCGCGGTCCGTGAGGCCGCGGGTGTGGATTGGGATCCACGCTCCTGCTTCGAGCTCGTGTCATCCTTGTCCTTGGTCCAAGGCTCTTCGCGCCGAGTCATGTAGATATGTGCGGCGGCCATGTTATGGGCTTTATGGCATATTCGTAACAAGTTTACTATTAAGGGAGTGTTCCCCTCTCACCCCGCTGACATAATCTTCAAATGCATCTTGTTCTTGCAGCAATGGGCCCCGCTGGGAAGACAACATGTCTCTGATCTCCACCGTCATGCTCTTGCACGCCTTCGCACCGTCTACACGGCGTCTCGAGCCCCGTCGCCCTCTGCCGTTGCCTCATAGGGATGGGTAGCCCCTTTTGGACATGTTTCCTCCGAGCCTGTGTGCTCGTATGTTTGGCTAGATACGCCATGTAATGCACTTTATTCCTACGCCGATTCCTTTTGTGGTGTGTCTGGGACCCCGGAAGACTAGTTTGGTTGTGGTGTTGGTTGTCTAGTTGTGCATGCTGCCTATGTTGAGGGCTTTATTAATTTAAAGCCGAACGTCCGTGACGTCTATGTTCTAAAAAAAGTGATGATTCACCCAACAAGTGTCGTCATCAAGCATAACATAAGGTGTGACAAAGGCTTGTGACATGGCATGCAAGCACATAAATTGAGCACAATGAAGGACATCATGGAAACAAGCATGTAAATGTGAGGTAGCGATGCAAATATGTGTGACAAGAGAATAAGTATCTACCTCAAAGTTATAGCAAGCATTCACAAAGCACTCAATGAAAGGTCTATGGTAGGCATAGGAATCATTCACAACACAACGTGCATAGGTGTAGTGAATATAGTGTGGCACTCAACACAATAGAGGAGCAATTGTTCATCATGTGAGAGGCAATCAAATCAATCATGTGACAAGCAATGTTACAAGGCATATGTGAATAAATGACATTGTTGCAACCAAACACGTGATAGGAACAAGTAATCCAAGAATTTGATGCAACACACAAGGTATATATGTCATGAGGCATGGAAAGGTGAAAATGACAAGTTCAAGCAAGATCTCTAACATGTGCGCAATCAAGTGGTCCAAGATGACTAAGAAGTCTAATGGAGCAAGCAACACAAGTAGTATGTGAAGGAAATATGCCCTAGAGGCAATAATAAAGTTATTATTTATTTCCATATATCATGATAAATGTTTATTATTCATGCTAGAATTATATTAACCGGAAACATAATACTTGTGTGAATACATAGACAAACAGAGTGTCACTAGTATGCCTCTACTTGACTAGCTCGTTGATCAAAGATGGTTATGTTTCCTAGCCATAGACATGAGTTGTCATTTGATTAACAGGATCACATCATTAGGAGAATGATGTGATTGACTTGACCCATTCCGTTAGCTTAGCACTTGATCGTTTAGTATTCTGCTATTGCTTTCTTCATGACTTATACAAAGTTCCTATGACTATGAGATTATGCAACTCCCGTTTACCGGAGGAACACTTTGTGTGCTACCAAACATCACAACGTAACTGGGTGATTATAAAGGTGCTCTACAGGTGTCTCCGAAGGTACTTGTTGGGTTGGCGTATTTCGAGATTAGGATTTGTCACTCCGATTGTCGGAGAGGTATCTCTGGGCCCACTCGGTAATGCACATCACTATAAGACTTGCAGGCATTGTAACTAATGAGTTAGTTGCGCATGATGTATTACGGAACGAGTAAAGGGACTTGCCGGTAACGAGATTGAACTAGGTATTGAGATACCGATGATCGAATCTTGGGCAAGTAACATACCGATGACAAAGGGAACAACATATGTTGTTATGCGGTTTGACCGATAAAGATCTTCGTAGAATATGTGGGAGCCAATATGAGCATCCAGGTTCTGCTATTGGTTATTGACCGGAGACGTGTCTCGGTCATGTCTACATAGTTCTCGAACCCGTAGGGTCCGCACGCTTAAAGTTCGATGACAGTTATATTATGAGTTTATGTGTTTTGATGTACTGAAGGTAGTTCGGAGTCCCGGATGTGATCACGGACATAACAAGGAGTCTCAAAATGTTCGAGACATAAAGATCGATATATTGGACGACTATATTTGGACACCGGAATGGTTCCGGGTGAGATCGGGATAATACCGGAGCACCGAAAGGTTATCGGAACCCCCCGGGAGGTATATGGGCCTTAATGGGCTTTAGTGGAAAGGAGGGGAAAGGAGCAAGGGAGGGGGCGCCCCCCCCAAGCCCAATCTGAATTGGGAGGGGGGCCGGCCCCCCTTTCCTTCCTCCCTCCTTCCTCTTCCTTCCCTCTCCCTCTCCTAGGAAAAGGGGGAGTCCTACTCCCGGTGGGAGTAGGACTCCCCCCTTGGGCGCGCCTCCTCCCCTTGGCCGGCCGTCTCCTCCCCCCTTTATATACGAAGGAGGGGGGCACCCCATAGACACAACAATTGATCTCTTGATCTCTTAGCCGTGTGCGGTGCCCCCCTCCACCATAATCCACCTCGATCATATCGTAGCGGTGCTTAGGCGAAGCCCTGCGTCGGTAGCAACATCATCACCGTCACCACGCCGTTGTGTTGACGAAAATCTCCCTCAAAGCTCAGCTGGATCGGAGTTCAAGGGACATCATCGAGTTGAACGTGTGTAGAACTCGGAGGTGCCGTACGTTCGGTACTTGATCGGTCGGATCGTGAAGACGTACGACTACATCAACCGCGTTGTGCTAACGCTTCCTCTTTCGGTCTACGAGGGTACGTGGACACACTCTCCCCTCATGTTGCTATGCATCACCATGATGTTGCGTGTGCGTAGGAATTTTTTTGAAATTACTACGTTCCCCAATAGTGGCATCCGAGCCAGGTTTTATGCGTAGATGTTATATGCACGAGTAGAACACAAGTGAGTTGTGGGCGATACAAGTCATACTGCTTACCAGCATGTCATACTTTGGTTCGGTGGTATTGTTGGATGAAGCGGCCTGAACCGACATTACGCGTACGCTTACGCGAGACTGGTTCTACCGACGTGCTTTGCACATAGGTGGCTGGCGGGTGTCAGTTTCTCCTACTTTAGTTGAACCGAGTGTGGCTACGCCCGGTCCTTGAGAAGGTTAAAACAACACTAACTTGACGAACTATCGTTGTGGTTTTGATGCGTAGGTAAGAACGATTCTTACTCAGCCCGTAGCAGCCACGTAAAACTTGCAACAACAAAGTAGAGGACGTCTAACTTGTTTTTGCAGGGCATGTTGTGATGTGATATGGTCAAGACATGATGCTATATTTTATTGTATGAGATGATCATGTTTTGTAACCGAGTTATCGGCAACTGCAGGAGCCATATGATTGTCGCTTTATTGTATGCAATGCAATCGCCCTGTAATGCTTTACTTTATCACGAAGCGGTAGCGATAGTCGTAGAAGCAATAGTTGGCGAGACGACACCGATCCTACGATGGAGATCAAGGTGTCACGCCGGTGACGATGGTGATCATGACGGTGCTTCGGAGATGGAGATCACAAGCACAAGATGATGATGGCCATATCGTATCACTTATATTGATTGCATGTGATGTTTATCCTTTATGCATCTTATTTTGCTTTGATTGACGGTAGCATTATAAGATGATCTCTCACTAAATTTCAAGATAAAAGTGTTCTCCCTGAGTATGCACCGTTGCCAAAGTTCGTCGTGCCAAGCCACCACGTGATGATCGGGTGTGATAAGCTCTACGTCCATCTACAACGGGTGCAAGCCAGTTTTGCACATGCAGAATACTCGGGTTAAACTTGACGAGCCTAGCATATGCAGATATGGCCTCGGAACACTGAGACCGAAAGGTCGAGCGTGAGTCATATAGTAGATATGATCAACATAGTGATGTTCACCATTGAAAACTACTCCATCTCACGTGATGATCGGACATGGTTTAGTTGATTTGGATCACGTGATCACTTAGATGATTAGAGGGATGTCTATCTAAGTGGGAGTTCTTAAGTAATATGATTAATTGAACTTAAATTTATCATGAACTTAGTACCTGATAGTATTTTGCATGTCTATGTCGTTGTAGATAGATGGCTCGTGCTGTTGTTCCGTTGAATTTTAATGCGTTCCTTGAGAAAGCAAAGTTGAAAGATGATGGTAGCAATTACACGGACTGGGTCCGTAACTTGAGGATTATCCTCATTGCTGCACAGAAGAATTATGTCCTGGAAGCACCGCTAGGTGCCAAACCTGCTGCAGGAGCAACACCAGATGTTATGAACGTCTGGCAGAGCAAAGCTGATGACTACTCAATAGTTCAGTGTGCCATGCTTTACGGCTTAGAACCGGGACTTCAACGACGTTTTGAACGTCATGGAGCATATGAGATGTTCCAGGAGTTGAAGTTAATATTTCAAGCAAATGCCCGGATTGAGAGATATGAAGTCTCCAATAAGTTGTACAGCTGCAAGATGGAGGAGAATAGTTCTGTCAATGAGCATATACTCAGAATCTCTGGGTATAACAATCACTTGATTCAACTGGGAGTTAATCTTCCGGATGATAGCGTCATTAACAGAATTCTTCAATCATTGCCACCAAGCTACAAGAGCTTCGCGATGAACTATAACATGCAAGGGATGGATAAGACGATTCCCGAGCTCTTCGCAATGCTAAAGGCTGCGGAGGTAGAAATCAAGAAGGAGCATCAAGTGTTGATGGTCAATAAGACCACCAGTTTCAAGAAAAAGGGCAAAGGGAAGAAGAAGGGGAACTTCAAGAAGAACAGCAAACAAGTTGCTGCTCAAGAGAAGAAACCCAAGTCTGGACCAAAGCCTGAGACTGAGTGCTTCTACTGCAAGCAGACTGGTCACTGGAAGCGGGACTGCCCCAAGTATTCGGCGGATAAGAAGGATGGCAAGGTGAACAAAGGTATATGTGATATACATGTTATTGATGTGTACCTTACCAGAGCTCGCAGTAGCACCTGGGTATTTGACATTGGTTCTGTTGCTAATATTTGCAACTCGAAACAGGGACTACGGATTAAGCAAAGACTGGCTAAGGACGAGGTGACGATGCGCGTGGGAAATGGTTCCAAAGTCGATGTGATCGCCGTCGGCACGCTACCTCTACATCTACCTACGGGATTAGTTTTAGACCTAAATAATTGTTATTTGGTGCCAGCGTTGAGCATGAACATTATATCTGGATCTTGTTTGAGCGAGACGGTTATTCATTTAAATCTAAGAATAATGGTTGTTCTATTTATATGAGTAATATCTTTTATGGTCATGCACCCTTGAAGAGTGGTCTATTTTTGTTGAATCTCGATAGTAGTGATACACATATTCATAATGTTGAATCCAAAAGATGCAGAGTTGATAATGATAGTGCAACTTATTTGTGGCACTGCCGTTTGGGTCATATTGGTGTAAAGCGCATGAAGAAACTCCATACTGATGGACTTTTGGAATCACTTGATTATGAATCACTTGGTACTTGCGAACCATGCCTCATGGGCAAGATGACTAAAACGCCGTTCTCCGGAACTATGGAGCGAGCAACTGATTTGTTGGAAATCATACATACTAATGTATGTGGTCCAATGAATGTTGAGGCTCGCGGCGGGTATCGTTATTTTCTCACCTTCACAAATGATTCAAGCAGATATGGGTATATCTATTTAATGAAACATAAGTCTGAAACATTCGAAAAGTTCAAAGAATTTCAGAGTGAAGTTGAAAATCATCGTAACAAGAAAATAAAGTTTCTACGATCTGATCGTGGAGGAGAGTATTTGAGTTACGAGTTTGGTCTACATTTGAAACAATGCGGAATAGTTTCGCAACTCACGCCACCCGGAACACCATAGCGTAATGGTGTGTCTGAACATCGTAATCGTACTTTACTAGATATGGTGCGATCTATGATGTCTCTTACTGATTTACCACTATCATTTTGGGGTTATGCTTTAGAGACAGTCGTATTCACGTTAAATAGGGCATCATCAAAATCCGTTGAGACGACGCCTTATGAACTGTGGTTTGGCAAGAAACCAAAGTTGTCGTTTCTTAAAGTTTGGGTCTGCGATGCTTATGTGAAAAAGCTTCAACCTGATAAGCTCGAACCCGAATCGGAGAATGTGTCTTCATAGGATACCCAAAGGAAACTGTTGGGTACACCTTCTATCACAGATCCGAAGGCAAGACATTTGTTGCCAAGAATGGATCCTTTCTACAGAAGGAGTTTCTCTCGAAAGAAGTGAGTGGGAGGAAAGTAGAAATTGATGAGGTAACAGTACCTGCTCCCTTATTGGAAAGTAGTTCATCACAGAAACCGGTTCCTGCGACGTCTACACCAATTAGTGAGGAAGTTAATGATGATTATCATGAAACTTCAGATCAAGTTGTTACTGAACCTCGTAGGTCAACCAGAGTAAGATCTGCACCAAAGTGGTACGGTAATCCTATTCTGGAGGTTATGTTACTAGACCATGACGAACCTACGAACTATGAAGAAGCCATGGTGAGCCCAGATTCCGCAAAATGGCTTGAGGCCATGAAATCTGAGATGGGATCCATGTATGAGAACAAAGTATGGACTTTGGTTGACTTGCCCAATGATCGGCAAGCCATCGAGAATAAATGGATCTTCAAGAAGAAGAGTGACGCTGACGGTAATGTTACTGTCTATAAAGCTCGACTTGTTGCAAAAGGTTTTCGACAAGTTCAAGGGATTGACTACGATGGGACCTTCTCACCCGTAGCAATGCTTAAGTCTGTCCGAATCATGTTAGCAATTGCCACATTTTATGATTATGAAATTTGGCAAATGGATGTCAAAACTGCATTCCTGAATGGGTTTCTGGAAGAAGAGTTATATATGATGCAACCAGAAGGTTTTGTCGATCCAAAGGGAGCTAACAAAGTGTGCAAGCTCCAGCGATCCATTTATGGAGTGGTGCAAGCCTCTCGGAGTTGGAATTAACGTTTTGATAGTTGATCAAAGCATATGGTTTTATACAGACTTTTGGAGAAGCCTGTATTTACAAGAAAGTGAGTGGGAGCTCTGTAGCATTTCTAATATTATATGTGGATGACATATTGTTGATTGGAAATGATATAGAATTTCTGGATAGCATAAAGGGATATTTGAATAAGAGTTTTTCAATGAAGGACCTCGGTGAAGCTGCTTATATATTGGGCATCAAGATCTATAGAGATAGATCAAGACGTTTAATTGGACTTTCACAAAGCACATACCTTGACAAAGTTTTGAAGAAGTTCAAAATGGATCAAGCAAAGAAAGGGTTCTTGCCTGTGTTACAAGGTGTGAAGTTGAGTAAGACTCAATGCCCGACCACTACAGAAGATAGAGAGAAAATGAAAGATGTTCCCTATGCTTCAGCCATAGGCTCTATCATGTATGCAATGCTGTGTACCAGACCTGATGTGTGCCTTGCTATTAGTTTAGCAGGGAGGTACCAAAGTAATCCAGGAGTGGATCACTGGACAGCGGTCAAGAACATCCTGAAATACCTGAAAAGGACTAAGGATATGTTTCTCGTTTTTGGAGGTGACAAAGAGCTCGTCGTAAATGGTTATGTCGATGCAAGCTTTGACACTGATCCGGACGATTCTAAATTGCAAACCGGATACGTGTTTATATTGAACGGTGGAGCTGTTAGTTGGTGCAGTTCTAAACAATGCGTCGTAGCGGGATCCACATGTGAAGCGGAGTACATAGCTGCTTCGGAAGCAGCAAATGAAGGAGTCTGGATGAAGGAGTTCATATCCGATCTAGGTATCATACCTAGTGCATCGGGTCCAATGAAAATCTTTTGTGACAATACTGGTGCAATTGCATTGGCAAAGGAATCCAGATTTCACAAGAGAACCAAGCACATCAAGGGATGCTTCAACTCCATCCGGGATCAAGTCCAGGTGGGAGACATAGAGATTTGCAAGATACATACGGATCTGAATGTTGTAGACCCGTTGACTAAGCCTCTTCCACGAGCAAAACATGGTCAGCACCAAGGCTCCATGGGTGTTAGAATCATTACTGTGTAATCTAGATTATTGACTCTAGTGCAAGTGGGAGACTGAAGGAAATATGCCCCAGAGGCAATAATAAAGTTATTATTTATTTCCTTATATCATGATAAATGTTTATTATTCATGCTAGAATTATATTAACCGGAAACATAATACTTGTGTGAATACATAGACAAACAGAGTGTCACTAGTATGCCTCTACTTGACTAGCTCGTTGATCAAAGATGGTTATGTTTCCTAGCCATAGACATGAGTTGTCATTTGATTAACGGGATCACATCATTAGGAGAGTGATGTGATTGACTTGACCCATTCCGTTAGCTTAGCACTTGATCGTTTAGTATTCTGCTATTGCTTTCTTCATGACTTATACAAAGTTCCTATGACTATGAGATTATGCAACTCCCGTTTATCGGAGGAACACTTTGTGTGCTACCAAACATCACAACGTAACTGGGTGATTATAAAGGTGCTCTACAGGTGTCTCCGAAGGTACTTGTTAGGTTGGCGTATTTCGAGATTAGGATTTGTCACTCCGATTGTCGGAGAGGTATCTCTGAGCCCACTCGGTAATGCACATCACTATAAGCCTTGCAAGCATTGTAACTAATGAGTTAGTTACGGATGATGTATTACGGAACGAGTAAAGAGACTTGGCGGTAACGAGATTGAACTAGGTATTGAGATACCGACGATCGAATCTCGGGCAAGTAACATACCGATGACAAAGGGAACAACGTATGTTGTTATGTGGTTTGATCGATAAAGATCTTCGTAGAATATGTGGGAGCCAATATGAGCATCCAGGTACCACTATTGGTTATTGACCGGAGACGTGTCTCGGTCATGTCTACATAGTTCTCGAACCCGTAGGGTCCGCACGCTTAAAGTTCGATGACGGTTATATTATGAGTTTATGTGTTTTGATGTACCGAAGGTAGTTCGGAGTCCCGGATGTGATCACGGACATAACGAGGAATCTCGAAATGGTCGAGACATAAAGATCGATATATTGGACGACTATATTTGGACACCGGATTGGTTCCGGGTGAGATCGGGATAATACCGGAGCACAGGAAGGTTATCGGAACCCCCCGGGAGGTATATGGGCCTTAATGGGCTTTAGTAGAAAGGAGGGGAAAGGAGCAAGGGAGCCCCCCCAAGCCCAATCCGAATTGGGAGAGGGGCCGGCCCCCCTTTCCTTCCTCCCTCCTTCCTCTTCCTTCCCTCTCCCTCTCCAAATAGGAAAATGAGGAGTCCGACTCCCGGTGGGAGTAGGACTCCCCCCTTGGGCGCGCCTCCTCCCCTTGGCCGGCCCTCTCCTCCCCACTTTATATACGGAGGAGGGGGGCACCCCATAGACACAACAATTGATTTCTTGATCTCGTAGCCGTGTGCGGTGCCCCCCTCCACCATAATCCACCTCGATAAAATCGTAGCGGTGCTTAGGCGAAGCCCTGCGTCGGTAGCAACATCATCACCGTCACCACGCCGTCGTGCTGACGGAACTCTCCCTAAAAGCTCGGCTGGATCAGAGTTCGAGGGACGTCATCGAGTTGAACGTGTGCAGAACTCGGAGGTGCCGTACGTTCGGTACTTGATCGGTCGGATCGTGAAGACGTACGACTACATCAACCGCGTTGTGCTAACGCTTTCGGTCTACGAGGGTACGTGTTCACACTCTCCCCTCTCGTTGCTATGCATCACCATGATCTTGCATGTGCGTAGGAAATTTTTTGAAATTACTACTTTCCCCAACAGTATGATCCATAATATCCAAGCTCAAGAAAGATGTCACCTATAAGGCGTATCGTTGTGCATCCTTCACAATGCCAAAACACAAGAAAGTGGGATGTAGTATCGTCATGGTAGAAGGTGGTTTTCTCTCAAAAGCTCGAATGGTCAACTCACGTGAAGTGTAAGTCGACACGAAGTCCAAGTATCCTACACATGCACACAATAGTACAAAGAACGTATGCGCTTGGTAGATAAACACATCATTCATCATGATGGTTCTCTTCTTTTGCACATAACCATTATAAGCACAAGTGAATGAATAATATGATGCAACAATGGCTATATTCATGGCACTAGGTATATGGTGCAAAGAGGTTAGAGAAGCATGCTTCACAAGAAATATGTCAAAATCTCCAAATATATGCGAGAATGCTATGGGGGCAACCTCATGAGTAACACTATAATCATTGTTACCATCAACACATGGCAAATCATCTAGCATGAGATATGCAACATATATGACGAGAAGCAATAACAATCATGTGCAAAGCATGTAGATGATTGTCATCAACCGCTTGAAACGAGCAAGTATGAATCATCGGTGATGCAACATAAGCAAGCATAGTAATCAAGTCATGCAAGCTAGTAGTGCGAAGATGCAACATACTAGAGGAAATCATGGCAATCATGTCATGTGTGCAAATAATAGGCATAGACAATGCACGTGACATATCGCAAGCATGAACACAAAGCAAGATCATAGTATCATCATAGGAATGGGTCATAGGTGGAACAAGGCAATAACAAGCAATATCTCCACCAAGCTTGAAAATACACATACAAGTACTAGAATCAATCATCATGTGTAATGCGAAACATGGGTCACAAATGCATGGTAAAGGCATATCAATAAGCATGTCATACAAAGTGAACATGGAAAGATTGGCATATAATATGTAATGGACATTAACCCATAACCATGTGAGGGCCATGTCAAAGAAATGCACGAGGTCTTTACACGAAGAGAGTGGTGGGAAAGACAATCCATCGGATCCCGAGTCACCGTTGCTCTCTAGAGCTCGTTTTGTCAACTCATTGGATTGTGAGGTTGACAAATAAGCATGGGTACCTGCACAACAAATACACAAACGAAAGAGATTGTGTGTGTGGTAAATGTACACATCATCCATCATGATGTGTATGTGCACGGGTGAGTTAGCAGAAGATAAGCATCACTTAAAGAAATTTGATGCATGGTATAAGAACATGTCATCCATCATGAAAGAATAGTTGTTATGTATGACACGATGGAGACACAAATTGAGCATGCAATTATAGCAAGTGTGTGGCACAACACTAGCATTGTTATTCATGGGATGTATATGGTGCACACAATCATGGGAATCATGCAATGCATGTGATGTATCAAAATCTCCTAAAATGTAAGAGGAAACTATGGGGGTCTCCTCATGAGCAATATCGGGAACATGATATGGAGAAAATGGACAACATCCAAAACAATGCATATCCGAAGCTAGGTGGTCATGGCATGGCATATTAGATAAATGATGCAAAGGGAGCATGTCAATATCATCATAAGAAAAACAAATGCTAGTAACCATGGGCTTGTCATCTATGCCATATGTGCAAATTGGGTTTATTTTAATGCCATATGCATAGTTACTACGAAGAGATTGCAAATATGGCATATTATTGATCTCATGCGTAGCATATGACAAGTCAAGCTGATTGTCAAACATGATGTGACGTAAAGAATTGTGACAAGAAATCCTATGCAACATGGCATCACAACTAATAGACCCCACAAGGCAATCATCAAACTCATCATAAATGGGTAAATGATTGCATGGGGAAGTCATACTAGCATGAAGCATGGCAATAGGGGAATCAACATCATGCAAGCAATCAATGACAAGAATGTCCACTAGTGGGACTAGAGCGTCACCTTCACCTATGTTACTTTTTTCATTCCAATCATGTGGTGTAGGTGAGGTGGCAAATACCAATGGTGGTCATCATCATCTTGATGGAACCATGTGGGGGGTGCATCGTATTCCACCATGGCCATTGTCTTGTCTAAAGGAAGGACGAAGTCATCGAGTATGGGCGCGTCATCATATATGGGACCTAGCGCCAAATGAGAAGACACAAAAGAGGTAGAGGCCATGTCGTCAGAGTTCAAAATGTCCTCACAAGACCTATCGACTATCACTCTGCCTCTATGTGGTGGTTCACTCACTCCCTCAAAATAGGTGCACTCAAAGTCACATATAGTGGAGTCACTGATCTCACTCAAGTGGTGGGGGTTGTGGCTCTCCTCACATGGGAATTGGGGCAACACATCATATATGGGGCTAGTGGTGAAGTTACTCTCACTATCAATATGGTGGCACAAGTCACTCAAGTCATCATACATCGCCGTGGTCGAAGGGAAAATCCCATGCTCAACCATCTCGGCGTCGTCACCGTGGATTAAGGTCAAAGATGGCACATCATCACTCTCCTCAATGACCGAAGGGAAAATCCCATGCTCGATCATCTCGTCACCATCGCCATGGATGAAGGCCGAAGATGGCACATCATCACTCTCACCTCCAAAGATGGAAGCATCATCCTTGCTCACCACCTTGTCGCTTGCCTCCAAAGCTTGGTCCTCGAATGGCTCCGTAGTCGTAGTCATTGTCGCACCATCTTGAAAAAGAATCGAAGTAGACTCGGCATCATCAATGCCACAAAGAGGGGTGGCGGTGAAGTCGAACTTGGGAGCGTCGTCTTGGAGCTCGTCGGGCTTGGACATCATGGTGGTACTATCCTCATGCTCGCCGTCTTGGAGCTAGGTCTTCGAGAAGTGTGCTTGGGGTGGAGAAGCCTTAGCCTTCATGAGTTCTTGTTCCGCCTTGAGAGCACCACTGTAGAGATCGTCGAGGGTGTCGGCGTTCTGGAAACGAGGGTGCCCAGACTTGCCTGCCTGCAGCCCGTGGTGTGGCTCCATCAATGGCCCGGTACAGCCCAGCTTCAGCAGCAACAACTCAAGACCCCCGCGAAGGGCCGAGCCTCGCGAGGCGGATGACACCAAGACCTCCCTGGGGCAGTCTCTCTAGGATGGCTCCCGAGGAGCGGAGATATCAATGCAGGGTGCACCTCGCGAGGTTCGCATGACGTGAGCCATGACGACCAAGGCCAGGCAGACGCCAGCGGGTGCAGTGTACCAGTATCCTCTTTGGTGCTAAGGAGGCAAGTGCAGGCGCGGAGGCTGGAGGAATCAAGCAAAAGTTTCCATATCGGTGCAACAAGACCAAGACCGCCAGGACGGCAGGATGGAGGTCATCGCTGAGCCCAGGGCAGCATCACCACCAGAGCTTTTGCAGGCGAAGACTACTTTTGTCAGGATAGCTTGTACTAGTTGTCCCCCTTCAAACTTGGCCGTTGTGGGATCCCCTCCCGCCTAACATTTGGGAAGAGGACTAAGGCCCCTATAAATAGGACCTAGCCACCACCATAGCGAGCATGTGGGAGGACGATCATTCAGATCATCCTCACACCCACCAGCTCATCGAGCTCAAGAACACCTCATCTCCTGAGGCTGTTCATCCATTGTACTAGTTCATCCTCAACCCCTTGAGGCAATCCACCACAAAGCTGGAGTAGGGCATTACACCGCAAGGTGGCCTGAACCAGGATAAATCTCTGTGTCTCTCGTTCTTTGGGTTCGTCGAGCTAGGCTGTGGGATCGTTTAGCGAGCGAGGTGGGGAGACAATGTTCTTCGTGCGCACCCCAGAGTTCAAACCTCTCAAGGGTGTGCGGAACCCGTAATCCGACATTTGGCGTGCCAGGTAGGGGTGCGCTGAAACCTCTCTTCCATCGACTGATGCACCGCCGCTCCACCGCTTCCATGGCTAATGCTCGTCAGGCCCGTGCTGAGCGTCGAGCCACTCTCAACGCTCGCGTCGGCCAAACGGCGCCCGTCAGCGGGCCTCCCCGCCACTCTCCATCACCCGCTGGCAACGCCGCCATCGGCCCAGCGGGGAACGAGCAGCAAGCTTCGTCGGTGCACCCCTCCGTGCGGAGGGACGGACGCACCGCCACCCTGTCGCTGCCTCCGGCCAGCTCGTCGTCCCACGCTCATCGCGGGCCCGCGGACGTGCAGGCTGCGCCGCTCATGGCACGCGAGCTCCTGCGCTACTGCCCCGCCGACGAACTCTACGAGGACTGGCTGGGCCGCATCACCGAGCTCGTCAGCGCCGCTGGGGGCTCTCCTGCACCGACCCTTTCACTGCCTCGCCCGCCTCCCGTTGCGGGCGACGTAGCCATGGAGCGCCTCCACCACCTCCCCGTGAAGATGTCGTCCTCGGACCAAGGGCACGCGGCCCCACAGTGGGACCCACCATGCAGGGCGCCCGCACGCGAGGAAGGAAACTGCCAAGAGATCCTGTGGCCGCGAGAAGATGCTCCCGTGCTCCCTGTACCACCACGCCAGGACCGCGCGCCGCCTGCGGCTGTGGCGCGTGGATACCAAGACCAGGCTCCACCTCCACGGGCTGTTGCGCCTTCACCCCCGAGCTGCACAACGTTGTCTGGCCGGGCAAGTTCAAGCCGGACCTGCCTCCGCGCTACTATGGCACCCCCGACCCAACTGAGTTCCTGCGGCTCTATGAGCTGAGCATCGAACTGGATCCCCATGGCCCTCAAGGACGACGTGCGCTCATGGCTCCTGAACCTGCCCCGCGGGATCGATCTCCTCCTGGGGTGAGATGCGCGAGCGCTTCATCGCCAACTTCCAGGGCATGCACGACCGCCCGCCTGTCGCGGGCGACTTATGGCGCATGAAGCAACAGCCAGGGGAAACCCTGCAGAAGTACATCCAGCGCTTCAACAGCGTTCGCCTCAAGATTCCCAAGGTGACGGACGAGACCATCATCTTAGCATTTTCTGATGGCGTCTGTGATGTCAAGATGAAGGAGGAGCTCGCCATACCCGAGGACCTGTGCATGGCTCTGGAAATGTTCAACATGGCGACCAAGTGCGCGAGAGCTGAGGAAGGGCGCCTCTCCCTCCTCAAGCTTCCTGCTGCCCACCCAGAAGATAAGAAGGCCAAGACCAAGGACGTGAAGCACAAGAGGGCTGCCGTGCTCGCGGTGGAACCAGAGATGAAGCGCGGCTCCGACCACCCAGAGTCATCCTAGGCCAACCGCCTGTTCTGCGCCTTCCACAATGTACACAGCCACAACACCAATGACTGTCAAGAGCTCAGGGCCATCCGTGATGGACGCTTCGGTCGACGCCCCGAGCGCAATGACCGGGGCTACGGCCAGGGAGGAGGCAGAAGTGGAGGGCGCTGGGATGACCGTGGCCCCCGCTAGGAGTGGCGCGACCGGCCTCGTGATGACCGCTGGCAGGACCAACCTCGCGTGGGCGCCTGGAGGGACCATCCTCATGAGGACCGTCATCAGGGAAAGGCCAGGCTCCCTCCATTGCCACCACCACCAAGGAGGAACGAACACCACCACCAGGATGAGGGGGCTGGGGGCTTCCAGGAACCTCGCACCATCGCCTGCATCCTGGGTGGCGCTCAGGCCCCAGCCTCCTAGCGCATCTTCAAGAAGTTTGCTCGTGACGTGAACGTGGCCCTCCCCAGGCTCGAGGCCACGCGCCCGCTTAGGTGGTCCATGTGCACCATCACCTTCAGCTCGTCCGACCAGCTCAAGTGCGTGGCAACTGCCGGTGCCCTCCCGATGCTCTGCCCGCCCGTCATCAGCAATGTCCTCGTCACCAAGACCCTCATCGATGGCGGTGCAGGGCTCAATGTTCTTTCCGTCGAGACGTTTGACCGCCTCCTAGGGCCATATGATCAGATGCAGCACACGAAGCCCTTCTCGGGAGTGACCGATGGCTCCACCACCCCGATAGGGCAGATCCGCCTCCCTGTCACCTTCGGCCAGCGCGACAACTACTGCACCGAGCTCATCGACTTCGATGTTGCCCATATCCTCCTGCCGTGTAATGCCATCCATGGATATCCGGCCCTGGCCAAGTTCATGGCGGTGACCAACCATGGCTACAACGTCCTCAAGATGCCAGGAAGCTGCGGCGTCATCACGGTCGCTTGCGAGGAGAAGGACGCGGTGTGCTCCCTCGAGCGCGCCTACCAAGCCACAGCAATTGAAGACCCAGACAACAAAGGCACCGTCTGCCCTCCTGAGGCAGTCCCCAAGAAGAAGCAGTTGCTCTACCAAGAGCCTCAGGAGAGCGGTGTCTCCAGCAGCACCACCTCAAGACCAGCGCCCATGGATGGGGCGCCTCCCTCTCTCGCATAGGAAGGCACGCCAGGTGAGGGAGTCCTAGATTAGGGGGTCCTCGGACAGCCGGACTATATACTTTAGCCGGACTGTTGGACTATGAAGATACAAGATTGAAGACTTCGTCCCATGTCCGGATGGGACTCTCCTTGGTGTGGAAGGCAAGCTTGGCAATACGGATATGTAGATCTCCTCCCTTGTTATCGACTCTGTGTAACCCTAGCCCTCGCCGGTGTCTATATAAACCGGAGGGTTTAGTCCGTAGGACAACAACAATCATACCATAGGCTAGCTTCTAGGGTTTAGCCTCTACGATCTCGTGGTAGATCAACTCTTGTAATACTCATATCATCAAGATCAATCAAGCAGGAAGTAGGGTATTACCTCCATCGAGAGGGCCCGAACCTGGGTAAACATCGTGTCCCCCGCCTCCTGTTACCATCCGCCTTAGACGCACAGTGCGGGACCCCCTACCCGAGATCCGCCGGTTTTGACACCGACATTGGTGCTTTCATTGAGAGTTCCACTGTGCCGTCACCAGAAGGCTTGATGGCTCCTTCGATCATCGGCAATGATGCGATCCAGGGTGAGGTTTTCCTCCCCGGACAGATCTTCGTATTCGGCGGCTTTGTACTGCGGGCCGACTCGCTTGGCCATCTGGAGCAGATCGAGAGCTACGCCCCTGGCCATCAGGTCAGGTTTGGAAACTTGAACTATACTACCGACATCCGCGGAGACTTGATCTTCGACGGATTCGAGCCCATGACAGGTGCGCCGCACAGTCACGACGAGCATGAGTTAGCTCTGCCATCGGACAGTGTTCAGGAGATCACACCTGCAACTACTCGGGCCCTCAATCCAGAACAAATTGCGCCGTCTGAGGATGGATGGATGGATCCCGCCACGAAGGCCGCGCACTCAGCGGCGATAGAGCCGAATGCTGACTTCACTTCCTATGAGACCCGTTTTGCCGGACACTTGGATTCGTCCCCGGCCACGGGCTCCGAGCCGCCTGCGTCCGTGCCTATCGAATCCGATTGGGCACCGATCATGGAGTTTACCTCCGTGGATATCTTTCAGCACTCGCCCTTTGGCAACGTGCTAAACTCGTTGAGGTCTCTCTCCCTGTCAGGAGACCCTTGGCCGAACTATGTCCGGCTAGAATGGGATGCGAACGACGAAGAAATTCGCTCCCCACCCACCACCACTTAGTAGCCAATGTCGACGATTTAACCGACATGCTCGACTTCGGCTCCGAAGACATCGACGGTATGGACGACGATGCAGGAGACGAACAAGAACCACCGCCCACAGGGCGCTGGACTGCCACCTCATCATATGACATATACATGGTGGACACCCCCAAAGAAGGCAATGGCGATAAGACAGCGGAGGATAGTCCCTCCAAGAAGCAATCCAAGCACCGACGTCAGCGGCGCCGCCCTAAGTCCCGCCATAGCATAAGCAGCGATACCGGCACAAGAGACAATAACGCTCCGGATAGTGCCGAAGACGACGACAATCCCCTCCAGCCAGACCTCGAGCGGGAGGATGAACAAGCTAGCCCTCCGGAACAGGCAGCAGACGGAGAATCAGAGGATGACAATTACATGCCTCTCTTCGAAGACGAGGTGAGCCTCGACGACGAAGAATTTATTGTGCCTGAGGATCCCGTCGAGCAGGAGCGCCTCAAGCACCGGCTTATAGCCACAGCAAACATCCTGAAGAAAAAGCAACAACAGCTTCGAGCTGATCAAGATCTGCTAGCGGATAGATGGACTGGAGTCCTTGCGGTCGAGGAATACGAACTCGAACGCCCAACCAAGAGTTACCCAAAGCGTAGGTTGCTACCCCAACTCGAGGAGGAAGCATTAAAACCTACATTACCAGCGGATGATGCGGCTGATCGGCCACCTCGTGGCCGAGACAGAGGGGAATATCAGCCCGAAGTCCAGCCCGCACCCCGTCGCCAGACAATCAAAAACACCAAGGCCCGGGGCAACACGCGGGACCTGCGAGACATATTGGAAAACAAAGCAGGACATACAAGATCGATCTACGGATCACGGGGTCGCGCCCCAACGCGTGACGATGATCGTCACACCGGATACACTAAAAGCAAATCCGGCCGAGCCGAATACACCAGACAAGACTCGTATGAACTGCGTCGTGACATAGCCCGGCACAGAGGCGCCGCACACCCCCTATGCTTCACCGATGAAGTAATGGATCATGAATTCCCAGAAGGATTCAAACCCATGAACATTGAGTCATACGATGGCAGAATAGACCCCGCAGTATGGATCGAGGATTTCCTCCTCCACATCCACATGGCCCGCGGTGACGATCTACATGCCATCAAGTACCTCCCACTAAAACTCAAAGGACCAGCTTGGCATTGGCTGAATAGCCTGCCAGCAAACTCCATTGGCAGTTGGGAGAATTTGGAAGATGCATTCCTTGACAACTTCCCGGGCACTTATGTGCGACCACCAGATGCTGATGACTTGAGCCACATAACCCAACAGCCTGGGGAATCGGCCAGGAAATTCTGGACCTGGTTCTAACTAAAAAGAACCAAATCATCGATTGCATGGATGCCGAGGCCTTAGCGGCATTTAAACATAACATCCGGGACGAGTGGCTCGCCCGACACCTCGGCCAAGAGAAGCCGAAGTCCATGGCAGCCCTCACGACACTCATGACCCGCTTTTGCTTGGGCGAGGACAGCTGGCTGGCTCGCAGCAACAACACATCAAGGAATCCTAGCACTTCAGATGCCAAAGATACTAACGGCAGACCACGTCGCAACAGACACAAGCGCTGCAACAACGGCGATAACGCCGAAGACACGGCAGTCAATGCCGGATTCAGTGGCTCTAAATCCGGTCAGCGGAAAAGGCCGTTCAAAAGAAGCAATCCGGGCCTCTCCAGTTTGGACCGCATACTCGATCGCTCGTGTCAAATTCACGGCACCCCCGATAAGCTAGCCAATCACACCAACAGAGAATGCTGGGTGTTCAAGCTGGCCGGCAAGTTGAATGCCGAAAACAAGGACAAGGGGCTGAATAGCGACGACGAGGAGGAGCCTCGGCCGCCGAACAGAGGAGGACAGAAGAGGTTCCCTCCACAAGTGAAAACAGTGAACATGATATATGCAACCCATATTCTCAAGAGGGAACGGAAGCGTGCACTAAGGGACGTCTATGCGATGGAGCCAGTCGCCCCAAAGTTCAACCCATGGTCCTCTTGTCCGACCACCTTCGATCGCAGGGACCACCCCACTAGTATCCATCATGGCGGATCTGCCGCATTGGTCCTTGACCCCATCATTGACGGATTTCACCTCACTCGAGTCCTTATGGACGGTGGCAGCAGCCTGAACCTGCTCTATCAGGATACAGTGTGCAAAATGGGCATAGACCCCTCGAGGATCAAACCCACCAAAACCACCTTTAAAGGGGTAATCCTAGGTGTAGAGGCCTGTTGCATGGGTTCAATCACACTAGAAGTGGTCTTCGGTTCTCCGGACAACTTTCGAAGCGAGGAGTTAATCTTCGATATCGTCCCCTTTCGCAGCGGCTATCACGCACTGCTCGGACGAACCGCATTTGCCAGATTCAATGCGGTACCACATTATGCATACCTCAAACTCAAAATGCCAGGACCACGCGGGGTTATAACAGTTAATGGAAACACAGAGTGCTCGCTCCGCACGGAGGAGCACACCGCGGCCCTCGCAGCAGAAGCGCAAAGCAGCCTTATTAGGCAAACCGCCAATTCAGCAAAAAAGACCCCGAACACCTTCAAGCGAGTCCGGAGTACCCCGCAGACGGATCGGCAGGCACGTTTTGAGCTCGACTAGCAATTCGGCCTCCGTCCTAGTCCCAGTCAAGTGGCGAAATCTATGCCACGCGTACATAACTACGCACTCAAGATACCATGGGCATAGGCGGAGGCACCACTATGGCACGTCCCACAATGCGGCTCAACCGCCCCAGGGGCTGTATACCTTTATCATTTTCTCTCTTTCAGGACCTTACTCTCTGGAAGCCCTTTCCGGCAGTCTAATTGTTGGACTCATCGCGGTAAGGAAAATACCAAGGAAGCAAGACGGTCTGACGTACAAGGGAATCCCCAGGTGGTCTCTGATAACGATCAAAATACCTGTTTTACATACCCGTACGCAGCTTGCCCTTGGATAGGACATGTCAAATGGTCCTATTTTTTGCTTATTGCACTACTTGTATCCGTACGCTTTGACGTATTATTTAAGAGCAATGCATAGCATTAGCCTATTATTGCATTCCCCTTTCTTTTTTTCTTTCTTTTCCTTGTCTACCTATTTACGACAAATTGCACCCGTACATTCTGGTATGACCAGTGTGCCAGGGGCTTCAGTATACCCCATAACACGGCGTGAGAAGTCCGAACACTTTCGACAGTGCGACACCCCGAACTTATAGCATTATATGCATCAGCTATGAATCATGTCTTGGGTCAATAGTTGGGTTTGCCCGGCTCCCATGTTTTGGTACCTTACGTTCCGCAATATCGGCTAAGGTAGCACTGGGAGAACTACTGCGATTGTGTCCCGGTTCTTCCGGACGAGCACCTCAGTAGAGAAAGCCGAAAACTGACTGTCATGATGAGGCGAGAGCTGGTCGCTGTTCGAGAGGTCTCAAGTCCTTAAAGACTTTTTCCGCTTCGGGCGAGGAGTCGGCCTTGCCCGACTTAGGCATATATAGTGCCCCAAATTCGGCCTTCCGAATACTAGGGGCTTCGCCAAAATTTAAAATTGTAGACTTCTATGGCTAGTGAGAGTGATAAAGCTTTATAGTCTGATTGCCTGGTTCACTGTGCTGAACACCTCCTACGAAGGACCCAAAATTGGGATAAAGAGTGCTCAGGTTTATCCCGAACACCTCAGTACTAGTTACATGGGGGCAGAAGACGACGACTGGCCAACTCTCAGATTTTATAAACGGCCGCACAGAAGGTAATATTTTAAATTAACAAGCGTTGCATAGCGCAAATGAACTCGTTTCATATTACAGGATCACATGAGTACATTCATTCGAATATTACATCCTTAGCACATTCCTCCGCCACAAGGCGAGCACCCTTCAGGACACTGTCATAATACTTTTCGGGGTGGCGATGCTCCTTGCCTTCCGGCGGCCCCTCCTTCACCAGCTTTTCAGCGTCCAGCTTCGACCAGTGCACCTTCGCCCGGGCAAAAGCCCTGCGCTCACCCTCGATGCAGACGGACCGCTTTATGACTTCAAGCCGTGGGCAGGCATTCACAAGCCGCCTCACCAGACCGAAGTAGCTATCAGGCAGGGGCTCGCCAAGCCACATCCGGACTATAAGATCCTTGATGGCCTGTTCGGCCGCCTTGTGAAGCTCGACCAGTTGCTTCAACTTGTCGCTCAAGGGCATTGGGTGTTCGGTCCCAGTATACTGAGACCAGAACAACTTCTCCGTCGAGCTCCCCTCCTTAGCCCGGTAGAACTCTGTGGCATCCGACACACTGCGGGGTAGATCTGTGAACGCTCCTGGAGAGCTCCGAACTCGGGTAAGTAAAAAGAAAGTTTCCTTCACATGCTTGCTTTGCATAATGAATGCCTTACCCGTTGCAATCTTCTTAACCGCCTCAATTTCCCGGAGGGCCTTTTGGGCTTCGGCCTTGGCATGTTGTGCGCTTTCGAGGGCTTTCGCAAGCTCGGACCCTTGCGTCTTAGAGTCAAGCTCCAAGGACTCGTGTTTCTTGACGAGAGCCTAGAGCTCTTGCTGCACCTCGCCTACTCGGGCTTCTTTCTTCTCTCGCTCGATGCGCTCCTTGGCCGCTTTGTCTTCGGCCTCAGATAGCGCCTTCTACAGGGCCGCCACTTCGGTCGTGGCCCCTAGCAAAATTCATGACAATCCTATTATTCTAAAACCAAATTTTTTCTTTATCAATATTCATACGGGGTGTCACTTACCTTTGTTCTCTTCGAGCTGCCTCTAGGTAAGGCCGAGCTCTTCCTTGGACCGCTCAATGTCCCGCTTCAGTGTAGCGACCTCCGCAGTACGAGCCACGGCGGCCAGCAGTGAAGCCTGCTTATTTACATAGACACATTCTGATTAGACTCCTGCGATTATTATTTGATCCTCTATTCGGCCTTCCTTCGCGAACGCCAAACAAAGCATCAGGGGCTACTGTCTATGCTGTAACATTTTCTTACAATTTGATTATTCACCTCAAATCCGGTTAGGAGGCTGGCACAGGCTTCAGTCAGTCCGCTCTTAGCGGACTGAACCTTCTTGACTACCACACTCATAATAGTGCGGTGCTCTTCGTCAATTGAAGCGCCGCGAAGCACTTCCAGCAAGTTGTCCGATGCCTCTGGATGGACAGAGGCCATCGGCACAGACGGCTTGCCCCCCTTAGCGAGGGGTTGCCTGACAGAATCCGGAACCACTGGAGGTTCCGGCGCCGTATTCGGCTTGGGGCTAGACTTGCTGCCCCCGGTGTTAGGGCCCAGAGGAGTCTTGCTCCTCGTGCGCCCAGCGCCTGGAATGTCACCTTGAGGCACCTCCGGAACTGTCTCCCCTTGGTTCAGTCCCCTTTGAGACAACACCTCGGCGTCGTCCGTAGGGCGGGGGGAGGAGGCGGTCGGGAGTGAATCGCTGTTCATATCTGACGGGCCCAAAGAATCATCCGACGAAGATACGTCGATGTGGGCTCGGGATGGGCTGCATAATCATGCGCGGCGTGATAAGAAACAGTACAATAAGACGTACCAAGAATTATTATGGTATCCGGATACTCACGACTTCGCCAGGGGCTTGGCCCTGGGTAACCACTCCTCGTCGCAGAAACCGGCCGTCGTGGAGCAGTCCAGTAGGAGGGTCCTTCCCTTCTTGGACCCTTCGGCCTCCCCTGATGGGGCGGCCTTCCTTTTCCTATCCCCCCAGCTGGGGGGGGACTTTCCTCTTCCTCCTCGTTTTCATCGGAGGAGTGCGCCACGGTGTTTTCGGACAAGGAGTCCGATATAACCTTGCGCCGGAGACCCTTCCTGGTCCCCGTGGCCTTCTTCTTGGCCTTCTTCTCCGGCACCTCATAAGGCGCCGGAACCAGCATCTCCGTTAGGAGAGCATCTGCTGGATCTTCAGGCAGGGGGGCTGGACAATCGATCTGCTCCGCTGTAGCTACCCAGTCCTGTTAAATGGCGTGGGGGCTTAGATCCCGCGCGTGGTTAAACTGGGGAAAAGAACATCTTATGAGATATAAAAGACTTACCGGATTGGCAGGGCGCTTTGCGCTGAGTCTGCGGTCCTCGGTAAGGGGAGGAGGTACCTCGACGCCCTTGAACAGCACCTTCCAGACATCCTTGTGCGTCGTGTCGAAGAGCTCTCGCAGCGTCTGGTGCTCGTCCGGGTCGAACTCCCACAAATTGAACGCCCGTCTTTGACACGGGAGGATCCGGCGGAAGAGCATGACTTGGACCACGTTGACAAGCTTGATTTTCTTGCTCATCATGTTTTTGCCGCAGGTCTGGAGTCCGGTCAGCTCTACCGAGGAACCCCAGGATAGGCCCTTCTCTTTCCAGGAGGTGAGCCGCATGGGGATTCCAGATCGAAATTCGGGGGCCGCCACCCAGTTGGTGTCGCGCGGCTCGGTGATGTAGAACCACCCCGATTGCCACCCCTTTACGGTCTCCACATAGGAGCCTTCGAGCCAGGTGACGTCGGGCATTTTGCCCACCATGGCGCCTCCGCACTCCGCTTGCTGGCCGACCACCACCTCCGGTTTAACTTTGAAGGTCTTCAGCCACAGGCCGAAGTGGGGCTTGATGCAGAGGAAGGCCTCGCACACGACGATGAACGTCGAGATGTTGAGGATGAAATTGGGGGCCAGATCGTGAAAGTCCAGCCCATAGTGGAATATGAGCCCGCGGACAAACGGGTGGAGAGGAAATCCCAGTCCGCGGACGAAGTGGGTAAGAAATGCCACCCTCTCATGGGGCTCTCGAGTAGGGACGATCTGCCCCGCATCTGGCAGCCGGTGTGCGATATCCGCGGCCAGATATCCGGCTCCCTGTAGCTTTGTGATGTCCTCCTCCGTAACGGAGGAGACCATCCACTTGCCTCCCACTCCGGACATGCTTGGAGTGGTTTGAGGAGAAAATGCGAACTTGGGTGTTGGAGCTTGAGTGCGCAAGAATGGATGAGCAAGGAGGAAGAGGGCGTGGGTGAAAAACATGAATCCTTGTCCCTTTATAAGGGCGGAAGAAACTATGCGCCTCCCCACCTGCCGGGTAAACTCGCTTATTCCCCAAGCGCCGTAATTGATGGCGCGGTTGGGTTACCCACACCCGTATTGATGAGAATCCCGTGATAAGGGGGACACGATCTCTGCTTTGACAAGACGTGCCAAGAAAACCGCCTCGCAATATGTGAAGTGGCTGGTTGAGAAAAACGGTTCGAATAATGACCAGGCCGTGGTGTGATGTCATGCTGCAGAATGTGTCAGCATATTACATTTGTGGAAATATTATTATTCTCTCTATGGTGGTATGTGGAATTTGTTTTTCAGAGCCGGACACTATCCTTGTGTTCGAAATCTTCTATGGAGTATTCGGAGGAGGAACCCGCCTTGCAATGCCGAAGACAATCTGCGTGCCGGACTCATCGTCATTGAAGCCTGGTTCAGGGGCTACTGAGGGAGTCCTGGATTAGGGGGTCCTCGGACAACCGGACTATATACTTTAGCCGGACTGTTGGACTATGAAGATACAAGATTGAAGACTTCGTCCCGTGTCCGGATGGGACTCTCCTTGGCGTGGAAGGCAAGCTTGGCAATACGGATATGTAGATCTCCTCCCTTGTAACCGACTCTGTGTAACCCTAGCCCTCTCTGGTGTCTATATAAACTGGAGGGTTTAGTCTGTAGGACAACAACAATCATACCATAGGCTAGCTTCTAGGGTTTAGCCTCTACGATCTCGTGGTAGATCAAATCTTGTAATACTCATATCATCAAGATCAATCAAGCAGGAAGTAGGGTATTACCTCCATCGAGAGGGCCCAAACCTGGGTAAACATCGTGTCCCCCGCCTCCTGTTACCATCCGCCTTAGACGCACAATTCGGGACCCCCTACCCAAGATCCGCTGGTTTTGACACCGACACCCAGCGCCCTCCTTAGTCTGGGCTCGGGGGCTCTCTTTTGGAGGGCCTCTGACCTAGCCAATGTCACGAGGGAGGCGCTCGGGCACCACACAGAGGCATGCTTCACCGCACGCTTCCCCTAGGAGGGCATAAGGCACGAGGTGCCTGGTGCCCAGGAGTTCATCACCAAGACAACCGAGGAGCTTCAAGAGGCAAGAGCCATGCGCGGCGACCGCCGCCCACCACCTAGCGCAGCACCTTGTCCTGGCAAGGACGACGAGCTGCGCGTCTGCGTCAACATCCCAGGGCTCAACAGGGCCGCATCCCAGGAGCGCTTTTGGCCTTCGTGTGTTGGTCGGTGTGAGGGACCCCCTCACCGCTATGTTCGCATGCCCTTTGGCTTGCCGAACGCGGCTTTTACCTTCCAGCGTCACCTACAGAGTGTTCTGGCGGCTCAGGAGGCCAGGCACCACGCGGTCCTGGCGGAGATGGCGACGGTCCTTCATGAGCCTCCCGGGCCCCCAGAGCCTCCTGAGGCTCAGGGCCCATGCGGCTCGTGAGGAGCGGCTTCTTCAACATGCATCTTCGGCTGCTCCAACCTCTCTCCAGCAACGGTGCCAGGTGACATTTTTTGGTTCATTCAGTTGGGGGCGCTCCTTGGGCAGCATTATCCCCAAGTCGCATGCACCTGTCCCTTCGACGTGTATCCTTTGCATCTTTAAATTTACTCTGTTGGGGGTGCCCCTCGGGCTGCATCATCCCCAAGCCGCACGGGTCCGTCCCTACGGCATCTATCGCTCTTGCATTCACCTGAACTAGTGTTACCCCCTTCTCCAAGATGACTTATGATTATCGCCTACTTGCCTGTTGCCCTTCGCGGCCTCCCACGTTGCTGACCGACCGCTTGCTCATCCCGCAATGGGGGCTACACATGCTGGCATGGCGCTTGTGCTCAGGTCCGTCCCTGCAATGCTGACAAACCTGAGTGATCGAGCTCTGGCTCGCGACCCGTCCCGCGCACGTCACCTCACCAGATCCTCAGTGCCTTCATCTTCTTGCAGAAAGATCGGCGGCAGGACAGCAAATGCGATTATGAGCCGTATTCCCCTCTCGAACTAACCCGCATGAATCTCCGGAGCTTAGCTATGGGTGGCCTTGTCGGCTGCCCTCCTTTCGCACGATTCGCTTGCGCGTTAAAGGGGGATCTCCTGAGCATCGCGCCTCAGGAGCTCCTACTGACTCTCCAGCCCTCACCCCCTGGCCTTGACCACGACATCGTGACCTGGCATACCAGCGGCGGCTAAGCTTCGCTCGAGGGTCGGTACCCGAGGATGCGGAGCATTTAGATTAGCGAGGAAGGAGGAAGTCGGCGTGAGCCTCACCTAGTAACACCGCCGCTGAAGCGCGAATCGGACCCTGTGCAGGGAGTCACCTCGGGCTCAACAAGATAAGTCACGTATTCGTGTTAGCACGACGTCGCGGTTGGAATTTTCGATTCTCGCAGCCTTGCTCCAGCAATGCCACCTTCCTTTTCGGCCTTTAGGCAGCTGCTTGCACGCCAAAGGGGACCTCTTGAGCACCGTGCCTTAGGAGCTCTTACCGGCCTTGGGCCGCTCACCTCCTGGCCTTGACCACGGCATCGCGACCTGGCATACCAGCGACGGCTGAAGCTTGCCTGGGGACTGGGAACTGCCGGCGTAGAGCGCCATAGCTACCGCAAGAACGAAAAGGGGAACAATGGCGAAGCAAGATATGCAACCACAACCTTATAGTGGGAGTAATAAGCGCTGGAGCAAAAGCATTACAGTTTCTTTACAGACCCCCACGGGGTCGTCTCGATTCCTCGCAGGGAACAAAAGAAGGAAAACCCCAAGAAGCCCTGACTACGGACGTCGGCGCCGACGCCATCATCAACAGTAGGCCACAAGAGGCCGACACCAACCCCATCTAGGTCATCGGCGACGACGGGCGGACGCCGCAGCCGCGCTCCGGGAACGGCGGGAGCTTGGTGGTGCGTAGCTGTCGTCGCTCGTCTCCGGAGACTCGCTCGGCTCGGGAGAGTCGCTGGACCCCCAGGAGTCATCGCTGCTGCTGGGGGAGCTACCAGCAGGACCGGGGGCAGGCTCGGCACCTGCTGTTGTGCCCTCTCAGCTGCTTCCTCTAGGGCAGCACTCCAGGCGGCGGCCTTCCTCATCGAAGAACTTTAAGAACAGTGTGGAGGCACCGTTGTACTCAAAGTGGATGGCGAGGACCCCCTCCGCGCAGCAAGCATGTGCGACCTCGCCTCATCCACGATTCATGAAGATTTTGCCTGGAGAGACGACCTCGACCTCCGCCCCCCATGGCCAGAGTGTTGCACTCGGCGTGCTCCAGCCACTACTCAAGCAGCCCCCGCGACGGCATGTCTTCGGCAAAGAACTGCGGGAACCTGATCCACGTGCGCGGCGGCATCGCCGCCCACAGCACCAACTCGTGTGAAGAACCTTCGGCGTGGGTCCGCGGGCCGGTCGGCCGCGCGGCCCCAGCCTGATCCCCACGGCTGCGGCTCAAGCAGCGTGGAGCGCTGCCGCCCTCTCCTGAACCTGGCGCCTGAGCATACAAGGGAAGCGGGAAACCAGGTGGCGGCCGCTCACACCAGGGCCGTGTCACCTCCCCTACTCCCTGATGTCGTGAGGACGCCTGGACCTCTTCTTCGGTGGGAGCAGCTCAGGCTCCTTAAGGGGGATCAACGCCATAGGTGCTGCGGCAAGACGGCGAGGCTAGGAATAAGAAGAAGGAGCAAGCGACGAGAAGACAGAGATGAGCAAGGGGGCTCTGCCCCTCCCCTCATTTATAGCCATAGGAAGGCCAACTGCCGACCTCCACGATCGTAGGTAATGATGGTTTTCTTCTGCATGCAACAGGGTCTCGTCAAGTCAGACGGTTGCAGAGGCAGTGTGGGGAAGCGGAGGCGCCCACGTCCCGTCAATCGCCATGCGTTGACCAAGGCCGCAGGCGGTTGGGGCCCGTGGCGCTCCACACTTGCCCTTTGGCTTCGCCTTGAAGCCAAGTTTAAGCGCGCCTTGGGCCCGGGGGCTACTGTCGGCATTCTGGGACCGGGGGTGCCCAGACTTGCCCGCCTGTGGCCCGTGGCGTGGCTCCATCAACGGCCCGGTACGGCCCAGCTTCAGGTGCAACAACTCAAGACCCTCGCGAGGGGCCGAGCCTCGCGAGGCAGACGACACCAAGACCACCCTGGGGTCAGCCTCGCTAGGCTGGCTCCCGAGGAGCGGAGATATCAATGCAGGGTGCGCCTCGCGAGGTTCGCATGATGTGAGCCATGACGACCAAGGCCAGGCGGGCGCCAGCGGGCGAAGTGTACCAGTTTCCTCTTTGGTGCTAAGGAGGCAAGCGCAGGCGCGGAGTCCCATGGAATCAAGCAAAGGTTTCCATATCGGTGCAACAAGACCAAGACCGCCAGGACGGCAGGACAGAGGTCATCGCGAAGCCCACGACAGCGTCACCACCAGAGCCTTTGCAGGCGAAGAGTACTTTTTTCACGATAGCTTGTACTAGTGTCCCCCTTCAAACTTGGCCGTTGTGGGATCCCTTCCCGCCTAACATTTGGGAAGAGGACCAAGGCCCCTATAAATAGGACCTTGCCACCACCGTAGCGAGCATCTGGGAGGATGGATCATTCAGATCATCCTCACACCCACCAGCTCATCGAGCTCAAGAACACCTCATCTCCTGAGGTTGTTCATCCATTGTACTAGTTCATCCTCAGCCCCTCGAGGCAATCCACCACAAAGCTGGAGTAGCGCATTACACCGCAAGGTGACCCGAACCAGGATAAATCTCTACGTCTCTCATTATTTGGGTTCGTCGCGCTAGACCGTGGGATTGTTTAGCGAGTGAGCTGGGGAGAGAGTATTTTTTGTGCGCACCCCAGAGGTCGAACCTCTCAAGGGCCTGCGGAACCCGTAATCTGACAGAGGGACTTGTAGTTCTCGAGGAAGATAGACTTGGAGATGCCGTTGTGCAATCCCATCATGAAGTGGAACTTCATCGAAATTGGGTCGTCCACGCCGGCTCGTTGCAAGGCATTCTTCATCTCCTTGAAGTACACATCGATGGACTTGGATCATTGGATGGTGTTCTCCAATTGGCGTAGAAGTTGTTCCGTGTAGGTTGGAGGCACGAACTCTCGCCGCAAAGCTCTCTTTGTCTTGGGCCAACTCATGCAGTAGTTGTCCGAGGGTGTGTGAAGCCACCATGCCGACGCGTAGTCGTGGAAGTTTTTTGTGGCGCACTTCACTTGATCTTCAGGAGGAACTTGATGTAGCTTGAGGTAGTCGTCCATTAGGCACTCCCACTCGAGATACTCCTCAGGTCGTTGAGTCCCATAGGAAGGAATCCTGTGGTCTGTTTCGAGGTCGTAGTAGCTCGTGGAAGTCGCGGACTTGAGCTTGGGGAGCTTCTCTTGAGAGTAGTCTTGAGGTACTTGTAGGCGAATATGCCGAATGTCCGTAGGCGAAGATGCGTCGCTTGGCGCAGATGCCAAGGTAGATTGTGAATTCGTTGAGCGGTTGTTGGTGTTGAGCTCTTGACCTTCACATTCTCGTCGGTGATTGTGTCGATGCCGATGTGACCTTGCCGGAGATGGTAGCTCGGAAGGATGTGCACTTGAGCGTCTTCGCGAAGATGTGGAAGATATCTTGTAGGACTTGATGAGGACCCTGAGCTCTTCCATTTGAGCATCCATCTTTGCGTCGAAGTTGTTGTTCATTCACCAAACTCGTTGTTGTTGTTGTTGTAGACCAGAGATGAAATGCTTTTCCTATCCATCACAAGACTCAGCAAATGTGAGTGGGAGAAAGAGAAGAACTAGACCAAATGTACCTTATCCGATGATGAAGATTGATCAATGATCACTCAATAATGTATCAAGGAAATAGCACAATTGGAACCGGATCTTGTCAATTCTCACACCTACATAAGTAAGGCTTATGGAGTAGCTTGGTGAGGATAGTTGCACAAAAATTTGATGCAAAATGTTAGCAAGAGTAAATAATGTTGAAAGAAATTCACAAATTCGCAGGTGAAACATGTAGACCAATAGCAAAGAATGGCACACGGAAACACACACACAGATAGATAAGTGGGGTCGTGCAACCGAGGAACGAGCTCAAAATGTGGAATCAACCGAAAATGCTCTTGTTGCACAACGCTAGAGAGACGCTAGCTCGATTGCTCAATAGGCGGATACGACACTTGTGCACAACCTATAAGAGACAAAAATGCAACGACTTCTATCCCAAGTATGCTATGTATGTATGGTTCCCGGTCTTTATCTAAAGATGATCCAAGATGATCAGATATGACAATCTTAAGTGCAATGCGGTATGATACTATGGCACTTGCTTACAAGCTTCTTTGCTCTCTTTTTCTTTTGCTAAAAAGCTTATTGTTTATTTATTTTTGATATGGCCACAATGCTAAATGCACAAACCAAGATAGCAATTGTGTATATACGGGAACAAGCTTGTGACACAAGGGATGGTACTATGATACCAAGATGATACCAATATGATATGGTATGTATGCAATGGAAGGTGTAGATCGATGATCACTAATGTGCACAAGTAGCGTTGCCGGCAATACTCAATGGCTAGTCTGGATAGGAAAGATACGCAAAAATTGGCTAGGGGTTATCAATACTATGGCAAGAAAAATGTACAGCGATGGGATACCACGATACCAAGGTGATATAGAGGTTACCATTCTTGCTTACGGTTAGGGTGTCAAAATGGTTAAGGTGGTCGATGTCAAATCCTTTACGATGTTGAGCGGTGGTGTTGTCATTGTCGAACCATTCCTAGTTAGCCGAAACACCCTAGGAAAAGGAAAAAACACAACTCAAAATCTCAAAGGCAAATGTCAAATTGAACGGTGGTGGTCGTGGAAGTACTGGTGGAAACCCGGTCAAAAATGGGCTAAGGTGGCGGAAGGGTATGATGGGCTATACACGATGTCGGAGTTGAAAGCACGGTCCCTAAGTAGCCGAAACACCTTAGGAGACACACTCACAACTCGAACAAAATTGGGTTAAGTTGGGGTGGTGGAAGTGTATGGTGGGCAAGCCTATGCGGAAGTTATGGTGGTGGTTGACGAAGAAGCAACCATCCCCAAGTAACCGAAACACCTTAGGAGACTCGAATCACTACTCAGGCAACCACTAATGCTATGGGGAACAAAATGGGTTAGGTTGTGGAAGTCTATGGTCGTATAGCGGATGATGTGGTGAAGGCCCTAGGCAAAGATGCCAAAATTCCAAAACTTTGATGGAGTCAAATGATGTTGGAAGTACTTTTGTGAGATGGGGGATATCAATAGCTTCAAAATGAGCTAAAGAACGTCAAAATCCGAGTCCGGATGAATTAGTTATGGTCAAAACTGTCAATCAGCCGAGGCTGTATCTGGGAGGGGCGGTTGTACCGCTTGCGAGGGCGGTTGTACTGCTCCTGGAGCGTCCAGGGGTTCCAGTTTTGGGCTGGCAGAAGTATCAGGGGGTGGGGGGAGCGGTTGTACCACCTTGGGGGCCAGTTGTACCGCTTTTGTCGGGAAAATTTCTCAGATCTGTATCGGGACGGATTTGGGGCGGAAATGGATGATTTCGGGGGGAGAATTGCGGAGATTTCGTGGATGGAAGGTGGGGAAACATATGGGGAAGCTAGATCCACTCGAAACCAAGAAAATCCATGGATCAAATTCAACAAAGCATCATCAAAAGAACAAATCACAAAAAAAATTGGGGCTATTTTTGGTGGGGATTTTCAAAATTAGGATGAAATCAAACAAAAGAAGGCTAGAAAACGATGGGGGTGGCTCCACATTCGTGATCAACGTGGCTCATGATACCAAGATGATGTAGGGTAGAACCCTAGATGCCTGATCTTTCACGAAATGGAGGGGATCCCGCGAAGAACACGAAGAACACGAGGGGAAAACACGAGGGGAAACACGAGAGGATTCACTGAAACCAACAAGATTCGATTACACATGTGCTAGATCCTCGAAGCACAAAGACATACACGATCTATGATCAACAAGGGACGATACAAGTAGCAAGTTCTTCTCCATGAGGAGGTCTTGAGGGGTCTTCCCATGAGGGGTCTTGAATCCACTTGGGGGATCTTCTCTGTAGGGGTCGTGAACTCCGATGGAGAAGATATCATGTGGAGAGAAAAGCTCTATCTAAGATGAGCTACTACTTTGCTAACCCTAATTCGGAGCTAGGGGATGAGTATTTGCAGACCAAGGGGTAAGTTGGGGGTTACACGGGTCGTTGACCTTTTACTGTGTGCAAGCAGAGCGGTAGTACCGGACATGGGGGTGGTTGTACCGCATGGAGCTCTTGTACTGGTTCCTGGAGGTGTTCCCGGAAGTCACTAGCGGTTGTATCGGTGGTTGGAACAGTTGTACCGGTCATAAGGCTGTTACGGGACAAACCGGGGCGGTATCGGCCTTGCACCGCTCATCACAGAAGTTGGACCGGTAGTTGGGAGGTAGTCGAGCGGTTGTACCGCTCGGGTGGTAGTTGGGCGGTTGTACCTCTATCTCTGCGCGGGGAAGATTCCTCTTATTCCTTCTCTTCCATGCTTCCCTCGCAGATGGTGTATTTGTACACTTGTGCTCGCACTCCTCCTCCTCGTCATCCGTGGTGTTCCGACAATACCTATGTATGCACACGAGTGGAGTGTCAAGTAGTATACCATCCTCGAAGGGGTCAAGTGAACACGCGTAAAGGAGATGATTCACCTTTGTGTAAGTGAAGTAGATGTCGCATGTGTCACTGGTCGAATGGACTCTTGACATGGTAATGTCCGTTGGATGCTCCGCATCATCCATCTTGATAGTGGGCACACATGCAAACACTCAACATAACGTCAGGTATGGATGCACATAGGTAAAGAAGAGATCCAATCATCGAACGAAAGTCTTTCGGATCATAATCCTTACCATACACATCTGCATCTAGCTTACCATTTGTGGGCATTGGAGTTTTATAGCCCTTCATTTTGGAGTCTTGCATTTTGAATTTCTTCAGATATTTTTCCTAAGAAATGAAGATACCATTCACTTGTTGATGTATTTGCATTCCGAGAAAGAATTTGAGTTCACCCATCATGGACATCTGACATTTATCGGACATCATTCTCCCAAATTCTAAGCTGCAAGCATTGTTAGTACAGCAGAAGATGATATCATCCACATATATTTGACAAACGAATAAATCATTGTCAACTGCATGAGTAAAAAGTGTGGGATCAATGGATCCTGGCTTGAACCCCTTGTCAAGCAAAAACTTCTTCAGGGTGTCATACCAAGCTCTAGGGGCTTGCTTCAGCCCATAAAAAGCCTTCTTCAACCTGAAAACTTTGTTAGGAAACTTAGAGTGTTCAAAGCTAGTTGGTTGTCTAACATAAACTTCCTCGTCAATTTCACCACTAAGGAAAGCAGTTTTCACATCCATTTGATATAGTAGGATATCATTGTAATATGCATAAGCGAGAAGAATGCGAATTGCCTCAAGGCATGCAATAGGAGTCGTGCTTTGTTTCTTATGTTTTACCAAAATCAATGCCTTCTACATGTGTGTATCCGTGAGCAATGAGTCGTGCTTTGTTTCTTACCACAATACCATTTTCATCTTGCTTGTTGTGGAAGATCCATTTTGTGCTGATGATATTGTGCTTCTTGGGATTCTGCTTGTCAACCAGTTCCCATACATCATTTAATTCGAATTGCACCAACTCCTCTTGCATGGCATTTATCCAATCCGGATCATTCATGGCTTCTTCATATTTTCTAGGTTCTGTCAATGAAACAAAGGAGAAACTGCCACAGTAGTTAGCCAAACGAGTACGCAAACGAGTTGTGGGTCGATAACCTAGATTCTCAAGTTCATCGAGAATTAGTGAGGGATCAACTTGATTTGCCACACGAGGATGAGCATTTTCTTCATGATGGTCATTATCATCAGCATCTGCATTTGTAGCATCATTCCCTTCAGGATTGCCATTTTGATCGGCATTTGTATTTTGATAGCCATTTCCATTTGGAGAAGCATTTGCTTCGGTAGTGGCTTGAAGAGTTCTGCTTCGAGTCATAGGAGCATCATCATCAGATGACTCAGGTGCATTTCCTTCAATAGGTTTGACACTCCGAATAGCCATTTGCCGAATAGCATCCGATATTAGTGGTTCATCTATCACATTTGGCAAGTGCTCCTTTTGAGAGCCGTTGAGTCATCAAACCGCACATTTACCGTTTCCATAACTTTCATGTGGTGAGAGTTATAGACTCGATAAGTATGTGAGTTTGAGCCATAACCAAGAAGAAATCCTTCATGTGCCTTAGGTGCAAACTTTGCAGAATGATTCATATCAAGAATATAACAAGGTGCACCAAAAAGACGAAGATAAGAAACATTTGGTTTCTTGCCAGTGGTAAGCTCATATGAAGTTTTCTTAAGGAACTTGTGAAGATAAACATGATTGATAACATGACAAGAAGTGTTAATGGCATCAGCCCAAAAGCGAATGGGAGTTTTATACTCACTGAGCATTGTTCTTGCCATTTCAATAAGAGTTCTGTTCTTGCGTTCAACAACTCCATTCTGTTTAGGAGTGTAAGCAGCAGAGAACTCATGAGTGATACCATGATCATCGAGAAATTCAGCAATGTGAGTATTTTTTAACTCAGTTCCATTGTCACTTCTAAGATGCTTAATTCGCACATCATATTCATTCTGGGCCTTCTTAGCGAAACTTTTGAACATATCTTGAGTACACGTCCTGTCTTTGAGGAAGAATACCCAAGTGTATCGAGAGAAATCATCGAAAATAACCAGACCATAATGACTGCCACCGAAGCTTGCATAATTTTGAGGACCGAATAAATCCATATGAAGAATTTCCAGTGGTCTTGTTGTGGTCATAACTGTCCTGGATGAATGATGTTTCTTAGCCAATTTTCCAGCTTCACAAGCAGCACAGAGATGATTCTTGTCAAATTTTACATCAGGAATGCCACGAAGATGCTTTTTCTTCACCAGAGTCTGCAAGTTTCTCATACCTCCATGACCAAGTCTTCAGTGCCACAGCCATCCTTCAGCTGCTTTTGCAAGCAAATGAGTTTAGACTGGGGGACCCTTAGAGAAATCCACAATATAAAGATCACCCTTTCTAATTCCCTCAAAGATGAAGGAATGGTCAGAGTCCATGAAGACAATGCATTTGGATATAGAGAATAAAACTAGCATGCCTAAATCACATAGCATGCCAACTGACATGAGATTGAATCCAAGGGATTGAACAAGTAGCACATCACCAATAGATTTGTCCTTGGATATAGCAATTTTACCTAAGCCAATTACCTTCCCTTTGTTGTTGTCGCCAAAAATGATATACTTCAGAGGAGAAGCAGTTAAGTTGGGGTCGACAAACCACGACTTGTCTCTGGTCATATGACTAGTGCATCCACTGCCCATAATCCATTCAGTACACCCGGAGACATAGTCCTGCAGAATAATTAGGATTTCTTAACCACCCACATCTTTGTAGGTGGCTTCGAAACAAATGAACGAGCAGTATATGATTTCTTTCGATAAGCGTAGTTGTTGCTTGATGAGGAGTGAGAGCAATTGAAGGAGTAAGCATTGAAATTATTTCCAGATGAATGAGCATAATGATTGTATCCTGTATGCACATATTCATTTTGTCAAATTCTTTGTGCCTGCATGATTAGTCGAGTAGAAATAGGCAGGGCATCAGAAGTTTTCTTAGGCACCCAAATAGCTTTCTTGGGGGGCTATTTCTGTTGTTCGGTCCAACATAGCGAGCAATTGTTTCTGTCAGCGTTCTGGGAACGGGGGTCCCCAGACTTGCCTGCCTGCGGCCCACAGCGTGGCTAAGCCAGCAGGCCGTACGGCCCATCTTCATCAACAAGGCATCCAAGACCCTCGCGTGGGTCCAAGCCTCACGAGGTGGACGACGCAAGACCTCCTCTGGAGTAGCCAAGTCCCTCAAGTAGGCTCACGAGGAGCGGAGATATCAAGGCGGGGCAAACCTCACGAAGCTCTCGTGACGTGAGCCATGACGAACGACACCAGGCGGGCGCCAGCGCGCGCAGCGTCCTTGTTTCCTCTTTGGTGCTAAGGAGGCCAGCGCAGGCGAAGAGTACCGAGGCATCAGACAAAGGTTGCTATATTGGTGCAACGAGACCAAGACCAGGAGGACGGCGAGACGGGGGTCATCGTGGATCCCAAGACGGCGTAACCACCAGAGATTTTCGCAAGCGAAGACCGCTTTTGTCAGGATAGCTTGTACTAGTTGTCCCCCTTCAAACTTGCCCGCTGTTGTTGGCTCCCTTCCCGCTTAATATTTGGGAAGAGGACCAGAGCCTATATAAGTAGAGCTAGCCACCATAGTAGAGGCATCTCATCTTAGCTTGATCCAACCCAATCGAGAGCCTACTCACAAGAACACCTCAACCTCAGGAGGCTGTTCTTCCCCTGTACTGTTCATCATCAGCCCTAGAGGCAATCCACCACCACCACACTGGAGTAGGGTATTACACCACAACGGTGGCCCGAACCAGTATAAACCTCGTGTCTTTCTGTGTTGCGAGTTTGTCGAGTTCGTCCGCGAGATCTTAGTGAGCTAGGGCGTAGATCGGCAGGTGGGAAAGACTTCGCGCGCACCCCAGTGTTCGAACCTTAAGGGTTTGCTGGAACCTCACATCCGACATTTGGCGCGCCTGGCAGGGGTGCGCCGGAGCTCCTCTCCACCAACCTGCGCCCCGTGCCGCCGCACTTCGCCCCCATGGCGGGTGCCCCGCCATCCACCTCCGCGACCTACGTCGACAGAGGGGCATCTGGGTACCGAGCCCTGGCCCCCGCCCTGCGCCGAGTGCGGTGGCTGACCAAGTTCAAGCCGGAGATGCCACCGCGTTACGACGGCGCGGCAGACCCGGCGCCGTTCCTGCTGGCATACGAGGAGGCCGTCCTCAAAGCTGGAGGCGATGACAAGATCATGGCCACCTGGTTCCCCATGGCCCTCGCCAGCGAGCCGCGCGCCTGGCTGCTCAACCTCCCGGGATCCATGGTGGCATCCTGGGGGGAACTTCGCAACCTCTTCACCGCGCGCTACGCGGTGCCGTCGCACCACGTGTCGCAGCACTGCTGGGTGGCTCTCAAGCACCGCCTTCAGATCGCCACGTCAAACCTTTCTTCCGTCAGATTGGGGCGGCCTCCAAGCGCCCGGGGGCTCCGCCGGGTTGGGCTGCGCCGGAGGCCGACCTCACCTTCGGCTCGGAAGACCACCCCGACTCCACCGCCGGCTCCGGCATGCTCCCAATGCTCTGCACACCCACCATCTGCAACGTGGCCGTCACCAAGACCCTTATCGACGGCGGCGCCGGCCTCAACTTGCTCTCCGTAGAAGCCTTCAGCCTTCTTCATGTGCCGCTCGAGCAGCTCGGCCTCAGCAAGCCCTTCATGGGAGTAGGTGGTGGAGCTGCCCACTCTCTGGGGCAGATCCGCCTCCCTGTCACCTTTGGCACGTGAGACAACTATCGCACCGAGCTGGTGGACTTTGACATCGCCCGCATCGGTCTCCCGTACAATGCCATCCTCGGGTACCCGGCTCTCGCTCAGTTCATGGCAGCGACTCACCCGGCCTACGACCTCATGAAGATGCCAGGGAGCAAGGGCGTCCTCACCATCAAGGGGAACACTAAGGAGGCCGTGACGGCGCTCAGGCTCGCCTTCAAGACCGCGGCAGCGGCACAGCCAGCCGGCGCCGGTGCGCCCGAGGCCAAGGATACCGCGCCCACCAAGAAGAAGCAGTTGTTCACCCAAGACAAGGCGGAGACCAAGCTGGTGCCGGTCCATGAGGACGGGCCTTCAGGAGCCACCTTCACCATAGGAACCGGCCTTGACCCGGGACAAGAAGAAGCTTTGGTGAGGTTTTTGCGCGCGAACAAGGAGATATTCGCGTGGGAGCCCAATCAGCTGGTAGGGGTCCCGAGAGAGGTAATCCAGCATCATCTAAGGGTGTGCCCCAACGTACGCCCCGTGAAGCAGCGAGCAAGACGGCAGTCCACTGAGAAGCAGGCCTTCATCGTCCAAGAGACACGCAAGCTGGAGGCGGCAGGTACCATCCGAGAATCTCGATACCCCGATTGGCCGGCGAACCCATCGTAGTACCGAAGAAAGGCGAGAAGGAACGGATGTGCGTCGACTTCACCAACCTTAACAAAGCTTGCCCCTAAGATCCGTTCCCACTTCCACGCATCAATCAAATCGTCGACTCCACCGTCGAGTGCGACTTGCTATGTTTCCCGGATGCATTCTTAGGATACCACCAAATCAAGATGGCGGTGGAGGATGTGGAGAAGACAGCCTTCCTGACACCATGCGGGGTGTATTGCTACACCTGCATGCCCTTCAGGCTGCGCAACGCGGGCGCAACCTTTCAGCGGTTGATGCACATCGCTTTGGGGCGGCAGCTCGGCAGAAACACAGAGGCCTACGTTGATGACATAGTGGTCAAATCTCGCGAGGCGAGGACATTGATTCAAGACTTGGAAGAGACCTTCGAGAGCTTGCACCAAGTGAACTTGTGGCTTAACCCGGAGAAGTGCGTGTTTGGCGTCCCCTCCGGCAAGCTACTAGGGTTCCTCGTATCCCAGAGAGGGATCGAGGCAAACCCGGAGAAGATCAAGGCCATCGAAGACATGAGCCCACCACAGACCCTCAACGAGATGCAGAAGCTAGCGGGGCGGGTGACCGCATTAGGGCGTTTCATCTCTAAGCTAGGCGAGCGCGCCTTACCCTTCTTTAAGATCATGAACAAGAAGGGCCCGTTCGAGTGGACCCCGGAGGCTGACCAGGCCTTCCAAGACCTCAAGAAGTACCTTACCAGCCCCCCGGTGATGGTGGCACCACGGCCACTCGAGCCTCTAGTACTCTATCTTGCCGCCACCCCGTACTCCGCCAGCGCAGTGCTGGTGGCGGTCAGGGAGGAACGCCAAGCCAAGGGCGCACCGCGCCAAGCCGGGGCAGAAGTGGCGGAGGGTCAGGAGGACGCAGCAAAGGCATCAGCTGGGGAAGACAAAGCTCGGCAGGACAAACGTCGCAGAAGCTCCTGAGGACAGCCGAGTTTCGAGAAACCCTCCACCTCAGGAGATGCACAAACCTCCGCAGGACCCCAGCCTCGATAGTGCGCCAGCCCACGTCGAACACCCGGTGTACTTCGTCAGCACCGTGCTGAGAGACGCAAGAGCACGCTACCCCATGCCTCAGAAGCTCCTGCTCGCACTCTTGGTGGCCTCGCGCTAGCTGCGGCACTACTTCCAGGGGCACCCAATCAAGGTCGTCTCAGCTTGCCCATTGGAGAGGGTACTCAGGAGCCCAAATTCGGCTGGAAGGGTCGTTGAGTGGAATATCGAGCCGCAAGCATTCCAGTTAGAGTTCAGCACTACCAGGGTCATCAACGGGGCTGCGCTCGCTGACTTTGTGGCAGAATGGACGGATGCCCCGACACTTGAGGAAGGGGAGGACTGGTCCACCTCCCTAGGGAGCGAGGCTCCAGATGGCTGGGTCATGTATTTCGACGGTGCTTTTGCGCACCAGGGCACGGGAGCTGGAGCGGTGCTCATCTCGCCCACCCAGGACAAGCTCTACTACGCCGTGCAACTCTGCTTCCAGCACGGCGAGAAGGTCTCCAACAATATCGCAGAATATGAAGGCCTCATAGCTGGCCTGAAGGCTGCGGTAGCTCTGGGGGTGAAGCTCCTTACCGTCAGAGGCAACTCGCAACTCCTCGTCAACTTCCCCAACAAGGTGTACAAGCCGAAGGACGAGCACATGGAGGCCTACCTCGCGGAAGTACACAAGATGGAAAAGCAGTTCTCAGGTCTTGAGCTGCAGCACGTGCCCCGGGGCACCAACAAAGAAGCCGACGACATCGCCAGGAGAGCATCCAAGCGGCTACCACAAGAGCCTGGTGTCTTCGAGGAGGGGCTCTTCAAGCCATCAGCTACGCCACCCCTTTCAAGCACTACTCAGCCTCGGGAGGAGCTCCCACAGCCTCCGGCCACGGGAGCCCCGGCCTGTGGCCTGACCTCAGGAGCTCGGCTGCTCTTGGCGCTCGAGCCCCAGGAGGAATGCTGGACTAAGGAATTCAAGGAGTACCTGACACGCGGGGTGCTACCAGAGAAGGAAGAGGACGCGGAGCGCGTAGCCCAGCAAGCCACGGCATACTGCATTCAAGACGGTGAGTTGTTGTGACACCCCCAAAATTTTGGCCTTGTTTTTATTTATTAAAATGTTGCCAGGAAATAAAACTTTTCCAATTGTCAAGTTTTAACTTTTGTGATTTTGGATTTATGCCTCTTGTGGGAAAAACCTTCAAAGGTATTGTTGGACTTGATTTCTCTCTATAATAAAACAATTATTTATCAGTGGATTCAAATGTTGCAAGATTTACTTTCTCAAAACTTTGTTCTTATAAAATGATTTCTTTTGCATTTGGAGCCTATTTGCACTACAAACATTTGGCAAATGCATTCAAATTTTCCACCAAAATTTGGGGATGTCATGTGATGGTTCCACATCACTTTTATGCAAAAATACCTTCTGGCCATTGGAGATTTTGAGCTCTTCACCAACTTTTCCAATCTGGTCCAGTAGGCACTTTTGCACTGCAACCCATTTAAATATTGGGATAATTAGATTTATGCCCCTAGTTGTGTCCCACTCGGCTGTTTTACCCCTAATTTCCAAAAGTCACCGCTTCTGTCCAAGTCACTTCGCTCCTCTTATGCTTTTGCCCTTTGACCGTTTGACCGTCAGTTTGAAAACTTCATAACTATTTCATACTAAATCAGAAAAATGCAAATAAGATACCAAAATGTTCGGAAAAACATCACCTATATGTCAGTGTCATTTGCATTCATGAAAAAAAGTGTTTCAAAGTGCCCATCCGAGTTTTAGCTCTTATGCTACCACCATCAATAGTAAAATCTAAAAAATTCAAAAAATTCAAAAACAAATTTGGTGGCAAAGAATGACAAATGTTTGAAGTGTTTGCCAAGTTTCATTAGGGAATGAGCTTCGTGGGTGCCTCAGCAAAAAAAAACAATCAGCACTCCAAAATAGATTATTTTTTTGCCATGACTTCCACGAATGTCGTTCCCTGATGAAACTTGACAAGCACTTAGAACATTTGTCGTTCTTTGCCACCATATTTTTTTTGATTTTTTTATTTTTTTTAGATTTTACTATTCATGGTGGTACCAAAAGAGCTAAAACTTGGATGTGCACTTTCCAACACTTTTTTCATGAATGCAAATGACACTGACATATAGGTGATGTTTTTCTGAACATTTTGGTATCTTATTTGCATTTTTCTGATTTAGTATGAATTAGTTATGAAGTTTTCAAACTGATGGTCAAACGGTCAAAGGGCAAAAGCGTAAGAGGAGCAAAGTGACTTGGACAGAACCGGTGACTTTTTGAAATTAGGGGTAAAACAGACGAGTGGGACACAACTAGGGGCATAAATCTAATTATCCCTTAAATATTATTCTAAAAATTCTTCCAAGTGGTTGGAGATGTCAGTGGATGTATACCATTCATCTTCAAGCAAAAACCCAGTGATGTTCTTTGAAAAATTTAAGTGAATCATCTCCATTTCCATTCTGACCCAATTTGGTGATTTGTACTGCAACCTTATTTTTCTTTGCTCTAGTAACCCTGAGCTTTTTCGTACTAGTAGCCCTCCCTACCAAACTCTTAAGTCCAGGAGATTGGGCTCATTGGAGGTTTTGAAATGCATGTTCTAAACCCTTTTTCTTTCTGTCCAAAACTGGAGTTTTGCAAAACTTGCACTATCAACTTTCTGTTTTTGCCAAACTAACCTTACCACCATCTCCTGCATCTAAAGAGACACTGATCTAGAGATTTTGGCCACTCCAAGAGTTGCCTAAGTGCATCTGGCATTCTGTCGAACACCTGGTGTGCACAGTCCTTTTTGGCAAGCTCTCTGGTTTGCATTATGGGCTTGAACCCCTGACCGACCCACCTTGTCCACTGAGTGCCTTGTTACCCCTACCTCCATCCTGTGCAGTGCCAGCTCCACCCTCGAGCTCTAGAGCGCGTTGGCATTTCGTCGAGCAGGTGCCGTGCGTGCTCTGGGCGTGCCCAGAGCGCATGTTTTGCACGCGCGCGCACTACGCCGAAACGCCGCACTGCCGCCCTCGTCACGTCCCATCTCTGACCCCTGCTCGCCTGCCGAACCCCGCCACGCACTCGCCCTCTCTCCAGTACACTCCAAGCTCCCCCTGGCACCCTGCAGCGCCGCCTTGGCAGCACGCCGGCGTCGGCAGCAGATTCCACCGCGGACAGCGCCGCCCAAACCGCCAGTGCACGCCAGCTGCCCCAGAGCACAGGCCGTTCTTATCCTCCTGCTCGTCGGCACACTTTCGTCGCCTCCACGATGCCCTGCAACTACAGGAAAGTGGTCGCCGGCGATCTTATCTTCTGCCGCCGCGGAGCCAGCCCCGTCACGCTATAAAAGGGAACCCCGAGCTCGTTCAAGGCTTCAGGCGACACCAGGCACTCCCCGTAGAGCTTCCCACGCAGTAGATCGACCCGTAGTGGCCATCTTCCTCAACTCCGGCCAGCTCGGCCGCCGCCAAGCCCCGGTGCGATTCGTCGCAACCAGCCGCCCTTTCGCCCAACCAGCGCCACCAAGAACTTCCCCGTAGTCGTGCGGAGCTGCCCAGCTACTCAACTTCGATCGGAGACCACCGGAGCACCAAAGTCACTTCACCACCGTAGCTTTTCTCCGCCGCGGAGCTCGCCGCCGGCGATTCCTTCCACCTCCGACGACCCATCAACCACCCAAAGGACCGCCTCGGTCTAGCCGTTCCATCCCCGCCCTTGGATGCCCGTGAGGCGCTTCCGTTCGTCGACGGCGATCGCCGGAGCCCCGCTCCCGTCGGGCAGAAGAGAGGAGAAGGAGGGAAGAAATGGTCAAACCTGACCAGTGGGCCCTCTGGACCCACTGTCAGTGACCCGCGCGACCGCTCCCTCTGTTTAAGTGAAGGCGCAAACTCCCGAGTGCGTCTCCTCTACTGCGAAAGCATATTTTCTTCTGAATCGTTTTCTTTTTCTGGTTTTATTTAAAAATAGAGTTTGACCAAACTTTGACTGGCTATAACTTTTAAAATAAAACTCCAAATGAGTTGATTCTTTTTCCTACCTCTCTCAAATTTCATCTAGTTTATTTTAAGATTTATTTCAAAATATTTGAGACAGGTTTTGGTACTGTGTTTGAAATATTTGTTATTTGTGTATTTTGCAAAATAGGATTTTTGGAGGAAAAGGAAAGCTTCCAATAAGTGCATCCTTTGCATACTCTTGAAGGCAAGCATTTCTGAACTCTGGCATAATATTTTTGTTGTGGTGTTTTGATACGATCACAACACCTTTGGACTTGGAGTATGTGATAGCTTTATGTATCGATATGGTCTCGTGCATGAGTGCACTTTGGAGTTGTTTTGTGGTCAGCAATGGATACACTAGTGATTTGGGTCATCCTCGTGAGCTTCTCTTGCACACCGGTAGGAAGCCGGGAAAGTTGTGGTCTTGGGTAGACACGAGCTTGTCCCTAATCCCTCGTCGAGACGAGTATGCCCGGCATAGCATGGTGAGGCTCGAGGAGTGGTGATTTATTTCACTAGTAGTAATATTGTTGGTGGATACTTGGACCACCTGAGTCAGTTGTAGACCGAGTCTTGATCAATAGCTTCCTTTTTGTTGGTACCACCACTTGTCCCTGCAGGGGACAGGGTATGGTTCAGTAGGTTGTCAACCCCTTTCCAAAGCACACACCGTACAGAGAGGCCGTGATGAGGGTCCCATGGCCATGGATTAAAGCCAGTCATCCGGTCCGGGGGCATGGGTGTTTTGGTTGTAGCCGAAGGGGGTAGCTCCCCCAGTTTGCGCGCGGTATAAATTTTGTGATCCCATGCTACGTCGAGGTTGTAGCCTCCCCACTTAGAGTTTTGCTTGGCAGGTGTCGTGGGTGATTCCAGACACTGGTGAGTTAAGCTGGTGTGTGCAGGTCAGGTGTGTTTTCAATCAAAAGACCGTAGACGGAATTAGTCCCGAGGGACTAAGTAAACCCGTTACTCGTGGAAAATGGTACTCCCTCTGCAGAGGATATATCCTGTTGAATAGTCATGTTCTTGAGTAGAGACCACAGTGTGAGTTGAGTCTTAGTAACGGTATTCGGATGGAGAACGGTTTAACTAGAACTCAGTAACGGTATTCGGATGGAGAACGATTTAACTGGATCATAGTAACGGTATTCGGATGGAGATACGGCTTGACTAGATTATCGGTTTTCGGATGGAGAAACGACTGTACTAAATATTGTTTATGAGTATGGCACGTATGGATTGTGATCTTTATTATTTTGGACTAACCATTTATATTACGTATATTATTGGGTATCCCTGGGATGGTTCTACCTCCTGGATATTCACTGTGATTACTCTCTTATAAGCCCTTTATGAGACGTCGCGCAGACGTCCGACTGTGGCGTGTTCTTATTTCTTACTTTATATATAAGCCCTTTATGTGGTGTCGCCTCGACGCCCGACTGTGGCATTATTATTTCTGCATTTTCCGCTCGAGGAGTCATTCAGACACTCGTTTGGCACCAGTATTACTATTCTGCATTTTCCGCTCGAGGAGTCATTCAGAGACTCGTTTGGCACCAGTATTACTATTCTGCATTTTCCGCTCGAGGAGTCATCCAGACACTCGTTTGGCACCCAGTATTTTGTTTTGGTACATTTTTTACCATATGTGTGCATCTTGGTCTTTCGTATATTTCGTGACAGACGTGTGATCATGTAATTAATCCGGAGCATGTTTGATTTATTATACCCGTGTTCTTAATGTTTGCGAGTACATTCAAACGTACTCACTGGCTTGTCCCTGGCTATTGTCTTGGCCAGATTCCTCGCTTGGAGATGAGCACCGTGGTGACAACCTCGGAACCCGCGTGTTGACGTGTGCAGCCTCGCGAAGATAGGAGTTATCCTGGTCAGCTGTTCTTGTGGGAAATGGAGTCCCATAGACGCAGATGAACCACAGACCGCTTCTGCCATCAACCACTAGCAAACCAAATGTTGTACTCCTAGGCCTAAATGGTCTTGTACTACATTTTTTTGTACTTGCTTGGAATTCTTGTATCAAGTTGGTGCCTCATCAGCTAACAGTAATCCTGGGGCTGGTGAGCACACAGGCCGTTTTTCTGGGAATTTATATCCCAAAATCCGGTTGTGACAGTTGTACAGGAAACAGCCGAACGACGTCACGATGCGCTGCATCTCCAGCGATCAAGGAAGGGAGCTACTGATTGACATACACGGCGGGGACTGCGGGCATCACTCGTCGTCACGGAACCTCGTCGGCAAGGTGTTCCACAGTGGATTCTATTGGCCTATAGCGCTCAACGACGCAGCCGAGCTGGTGAAGTCCTGCGAAGCTTGCCAATTCCATGCCAAGCAAATCCATCAGCCTGCCCAGGGCCTCCAAACCATCCCTCTCACATGGCCGTTCGCAGTCTGGGGGATGGACATCTTAGGCCCGTTCCCACGGATGCCAGGGGGCTATCGCTATCTCTACGTTGCCATCGACAAGTTCACCAAGTGGGCGGAAGTGGAAGCCGTCCGTACCATCCCAACCGGCTCTGCCGTCAAGTTCATCAAGGGCCTCGTGAGCCGCTTCGGGGTCCCCAACCGCATCATCACAGATAACGGCTCGCAGTTTACTAGTAACCTCTTCAAAACCTACTGTGCTAACCTTGGAACGCAGATCTGCTACGCTTCGGTGGCCCACCCCAGGAGGAATGGTCAGGCTGAGCGCGCCAATGCAGAGGTCCTAAGGGGCCTCAAGACCAGGACCTTCAAGAAGAAGCTGGAGGCCTGCGGTAGGGGCTGGCACGACGAGCTCCAGTCCCTGTTGTGGTCCATCCGCACCACCGCTACCAAGCCAATGGGCGAGACTCCGTTCTTCCTCATCTACGGAGCCGAAGCAGTCCTCCCTCTCGAGGTCAAGCATCGCTCCGCGCGGGTTCTGGCGTTCGACGAAACGCAGCAGGACGCCATGCGGGGGATGGATCTCGTGCTGGGGGAGGAACGTCGTCGCGAAGCTGCATTAAGGGCGGCAAGGTACCAGCAAGCACTGTGGCATTACCACTGCCGCAACATTCGCTCCAGGACGCTCGAGACGGGTGACCTGGTCCTGAGGCGTGTCCTCTCCAGGGAAGGGTTGCACAAGCTTTCACCCATGTGGGAGAAATCGTTCAGGGTCGTCCACATCTCCAGGCCTGGCGCCGTGCGCCTGGAGACGCAAGAAGGGACACCCATCCAAAACGCCTGGAACATCCAGCACCTCCGGAAGTTCTACCCATGAAGCAAGGCCCAGAGCCTATGAAGAAAGGCCCAGAGCCTATGAAGAAGGCCCGGTGCCTGTGAAGAATCGCCGCCCGTGACACTCTCACGTAATAATGAGTTGGGACTGTACACGCCCCGGAGTCTCAGGAGCGCCGGCCTCAGGCCCTGGGGCTCCCTCCCACGCCTAGTGGACAGCACTTAGGTCCGCGCTGGTGAGAAGACTTGAAGACTAGATTAGGTGCCGGACGCGACTTTTCATTTGTTTTCCGTAGTTGGCTCGCTTTTTCCTTAATCGAAGTTGCTCTTGGTGTTCGTTGCTGATTTGATTCCCAAGCCTTTTATCGCATTTTTCGGCTCTGGTTTGCTCATGTTCTCTCTCTCGCGTACCTCGCGAGGGGGCTAGGCAGGTGCGAGCATTTTTCCTCTCTCTGCCTTCTCGCAATTCACCGTCGTTCGAGCCTGAAAGCTGGCACATCTCTCCTAATCCGTGCCCCTCGGGTACCGCGATACAAAGCACCAAGTCAAGGCTTGGGTGGACGGCAAATCCTCTAGCGCACCCCCTAACCAATTTTTCGCAGTCTCTGAGCAAACGCAGACACCTCGTGAAGGAAAGGGCGTCCCAAACGCGCCAGGTTAAGTCATCTTTGCGCAAAATAACAACACGACATGGGAATAACACGCACATTGCATTAACCAAAGAACCACAGTTCGATACACGCCCCTCTGGGCCCATACTGGTTTCATTTTTTTATGCAGGAAAAAAGGAAAAAGCTAAACTAAGCGGCGTTGCAGCAATCCGCGGAGGCAGGCCCTTAGCGACGCCCCGATCCTAGCCAGACCCCTCCTCGCGCTTCACGGAGGCGCAGCGACGAGATGACCCGCTGCCTCCTTCGAAGCGGGCGCGGTGGCGCGACGGTTGGTCGTAGCCACCGCTGCTGGAGCTGTCACCGGAGGAAGAGCCGCCGTAGCTGGAAGGGACGCGGTCGCCGCCGAGGGCAGGCTCGCCCTCATCCTTGTCGCGACCGTCACCAAGGCCGAGCACCTCCTCACCGTCATTCGTCTCGGGGCAGCACCCGGCACGGCGACCATCTTCCCCGAACACCCTCACATAGAGGGTCGATCCACCATCATACTTGAAGTGGAGCGTGCACCGCCTGCCCAGGCCGTGCGCGCGGGCGAACGTCTGCTAGCCGCGGGCCAGGGCTATGTTGCCCGCGGTGGAAATCTCGACCGCGACCCAAGAGGCCTTGCCGCAGCAACCATCCGCCTGCAACCAGAGCCCGCCTGGACCAGGGGCCGGCGGCTCATTGACAAAGAAGCGCGGAAGCTGGAGCCAGTTGCCGGCCGGGTTCTCCGACCAGACGACGAACTCCGGCGACACCTCCGCCGAATGGAAGCGCGGGGGGGGGGGGGAGGCCCCGCCACCATCACGCGCCTCCCCTCATCAGCTGGACCACCATCGTTGGGACGATCCCCTCCGCGTGCCACGGCGCCACCTTGACGGTGGGCCACGGCGGGGGTCGCGGCGTGCTTGCGCACACGGCCGCGGCCGCGCTTGGGCACCGGGGAACCAGGGCCCTCCCGAGGGGCCTTTCCCTTCTCGGCGGCAGAGAACTTCCTTCGTGGCGCCATCGGTGGCACTGCAAGCAATGGAGCAAAGAAGAAAGCAAGCGAGGAAGAGATGGGCGACGGGGGCTTCGCCCCCTCCCCATTTATAGCAAGAGAAGGCCAACCGGCGTCCCCCACGATCGCAGATAATGATGGTTTTCCATGCATGTCGCAGGGACTTGTCAAGTCGTGCAGTTGCCGAGGCAGCGTGGGGAAGCGGAGACGCCCACGTCCAATCAACCGCCACGCGTCAACCGAGGCCGCAGGCTTTTGGTGCCCGCGGTGCTCCGAACTTGACCCTTGGCTTCGCCGCGAAGCCACGCCCGAGCGCACCTTGGGTCCGGGGGCTACTGTCTGCGTTCTGGGAACGGGGGTCCCCAGACTTGCCTGCCTGCCGCCCACAGCGTGGCTAAGCCAGCAGGTCGTACGGGCCATCTTCATCAACAAGGCATCAAAGACCCTCGCGAGGGCCCAAGCCTCGCGAGGCGGACGACGCAAGACCTGCTCTGGAGTAGCCAAGTCCCTCAAGCAGGCTCACGAGGAGCGGAGATATCAAGGCGGGGTAAACCTCACGAGGCTCTCGTGACGTGAGCCATGACGAACGGCACCAGGCCGGCGCTAGGCGGGCGCTAGTGCGCGTAGCGTCCTTATTTCCTCTTTGGTGCTAAGGAGGCCAACGCAGGCGAAGAGTACCGAGGCATCAGGCAAAGGTTGCTATATTGGTGCAACAAGACCAAGACCAGGAGGACGGCGAGACGGAGGTCATCGTGGAGCCCAAGACGGCGTCACCACCAGAGCTTTTTGCAGGCGAAGACCGCTTTTGTCAGGATAGCTTGTACTAGTTGTCCCCCTTCAAACTTGCCCGCCGTTGTTGGCTCCCTTCCCGCTCAATATTTGGGAAGAGGACCAGGGCCTATATAAGTAGAGCTAGCCAGCATAGTAGAGGCATCTCATCTTAGCTTGATCCAACCCGATCGAGAGCCTACTCACAAGAACACCTCAACCTCAGGAGGCTGTTCTTCCCTTGTACTGTTCATCATCAGCCTTAGAGGCAATCCACCACCACCACACTGGAGTAGGGTATTACACCACAACGGTGGCCCGAACCAGTATAAACCTCGTGTCTTCCTGTGTTGCGACTTCGTCGACTTCGTCCGTGAGATCTTAGTGAGCTAGGGCGTAGATCGGTAGGAGGGAAAGACTTTGCGCGCACCCCAGTGTTCGAACCTTAAGGGTTTGCCGGAACCCCACATCCGATAGTTTCACCATGTCGATCTTTGAACAACTTGCAGTTTTCCATGGAATAATCATCAGGATATTCAGGAATCAGAGAGTTGTATCCCGAAAGTAATGCATGATTGAGTGTTTTGCTCTTTCCAGGAACCCACACAGTCCGAGGATATTCACGTGGTTCCCAGTATGTGCCATTTTCATTCAGTTTCCTTTCGAAACCAGTGGCTTCCTTTCTGGGATTTTTGTGAAGAATAGATTTCTTCAGAACATCGCAAAGGGTTTGGTGCCCTTTGAGAGATTTGAACATTCATGTCTAAAGAAGATCCTTCAACCTAGCATTTTCATCATAAACAGAACTATTTTCCTCGACCGAGGGGTTAGCACTCACAGCTGATTCAGCATTAGATCAGTATTGTTTCTTTCAACACATTTTAAACATGGTGGCTCAAACACTTCAGGTTTCTCATTGAGTTGTTGGGTGAGAAGAGAATTTTCTCTCAATAAGTCTTCATGAGCCTATCTATGTGACTCAAGTTCCTGTTTCCTTTTTAGGAAATCATAGGTCAACCTCCCATGGTCTACTGAGAGAAAATCATGACGAGTTGTGAGTTCATCCATTCGTGAATTGAGAGTAGCATACTCTTCGGTCAATGTCTGATTCTTTTCCATCTCCTCAACCAACAACCCTTTGGACTTCCTAAGGGTTTTCTCAATTTTATCAACATAGTTTTGTTGAATGTTGGCAATTTTGATCAACTTAGCATGGTCATCCTCATCAGAAGAATATTGATCACTGTAGTGAACCTTGTGATGTTTGAAGGGTACATTTTCTTTCGAGGCCTTTGCCATGAAGCAGTAGGCAGGAGTTTCATCATCGCTTGACGGGTTCCCGAATAAATTCGTCGCCGTGGAAGAGGCGCATGCAATGCCAGCCATCCCTGAGTTGGAATCCTCATCAGACTCATTTTCTTCTTCGGATGCACATGATTCTTTTTCTTCAGAATCCATCTCCTTGCTGATGCATGCCTTGGCCTTGCGAAAGGTACTCTTGTGGTTGGAGGAGGACTTGGAAGGATTCTTTGAGGAAGATCTTGACAAAGATTTAGAGGTGGAGATGTCCTTCTTCTTGAAGAACTTCTTAGTTTTCTTCTCATCATCGGAGTCATAGTTCTTTCTCTTGTCTTTGCTTCGATAGTTGCTCGAATCATATCTCCCACTAGCATGGATTTCAACTTCCTAGAGAGGACAGTCCAAAATGAAGTGTCCAGGCTTTTTGCACTTGAAACAGGTGTATTTTCCGGTAGGTTTTGAAGATTTTGAACATCCAGAGTTGCTTGAACTTCTCTTCTGGAACTGGCTCCTCCTGTGGAAACGTTGGAATCGCTTGGTGATCAGTGCGAGATCCTTGCTGAGCCATTCTGGATCATCAGAATCTTCTTCGTCATTTCCATCGGAGGAGGAATCAGCTACAACTTTGCGAGCATGGTTTTTGTGTTGAGTTGAGCCATACAGATCTCTCTTTTATTCCTCTTGTTCTTTATGAGTGTTCAGTCTCCATAACATCAACAGAGTTGAGGCTTTTGAAATCAGGACACTCTCGAATCATCAGAACAAGCGTGTCAAATGTGGTGTTTAAGGGATCAAGCAGTTTCTTCACAACTTCATGGTCAGTGATGTCTTGGGCACCGAGTTCTTGAAGTTGATTTGCTATGTCACTGAGGCGATCAAAGGTTTGCTGACAGCTTTCATTACCAATGCGCTTGAAGCGATTGAACTTCGCCCGAAGAGTATCAATCCGAGCTTCCTTTTGAGTTGACACTCCTTCATTGATCTTTTTGAGGACATCCCACAGTCCTGTTGCAGTTTCACACTGTCGGTACCGAAGGAACTGAGCTTGAGAGAGATGGCCACCAATTTCATCTTTGGCTTGATTATCTAGTTGAATGAGCTTCTTCTCTTCATCGGTAGTAGCTTGAGGGATAACAACTGTTAACCCAATGTGCACGATGTTCCACATGTCATCATCTATGGCTTGAAGATGGATCTCCATCTTCTCCTTCCAGAAGGGATAATTCGTCCCATCGAATATGGGAATCTTGAGATGCAACTTGTAGTTCACTGAAGGCATACTTAAACTCCAAGTCGTTAGACTAAAATGAGCAAACTCAAGGAGTACCTTCCTCTGATACCAATTGTAGGAACGAAGTATATCTACCAGAGGGGGGTGAATAGGAGTTTTAAATTTTCTTCGGAAAACTTAAATCTCTCTGAACCCAGCAGCGGAATAACCAATAAACATACTAAGAGGAACTACAATAGATAACCGAAGGGAAAGTAAAGCATGCATCAAAGTAAAATACTTAATGAGAATGCATCGAAGGTAAACTTGAGTAACAGAGGTGACCAAAGGAGCTCGAAGGCGACAAGGTATTTGTTCACCAGTTCGTCCTTCTGCACAAGGACTATGTCTGGTTGGAGGGGCTGTGACTTAACACGGAAGATAAACTCTCTTCACCCTATTCTCCTCGACAATCGATTCGTCAACTAATGCCGATCACTCGTGGTAGATACTTGAAGGTTGTCGGGGTACACAAATAGGGGTATGTGTTTCCCCTGACTTGTGCATGGACGGCAGGCCCCCATCGCGACAGCATCGAGCATCCAAGACAAGACCAAGCAGAGGAGATAAGCTCTTTGAGAAATCGGAGGGCGGATCAAGAAGACTAGGAACAACCAAGTGATCAAGATGTCACTAAGGAAAAATCTCCCTTGCCGGGCAGGCGAGCTTGACAAGGTCGAGGTCACCCAGAAGACAAACCTCAAGACTGCCCCGGCAAGCTTACCGGGGACGCTGTGTGCGGATTATCCCACCAAGGCTTCACCTCTCCACCTCACAGCAACGCAAGTCACCTATCGGTGTGGAGTCGAGCCCCCAAGTGGTGAAGTACCTGTTATTTTGCATGTGGCAGCCATTTCTGAGGAAGATCACCTCCAAATGACACCCGTCCAGAAGACGTGTCACGCAGACAAGCGGGAGGATGGTTGAATGGCATGACAAGGCTTGCCGGGCTACGCCCACGATGTGACACCAAGAGGTGCATTTAATGCGCCTTGTCCTGTCTACAGACTTAGGTATGATAGCACTGTTTGCTATCCAGTCAGTATGTAATGACTGATTTGCTATTGTGGTGACCCCTTGATCTATAAAAGGAGGGCCATGGCAACATTAGAAAGGATTCGGACCCTTGTACACTCATACGTGTGTAGCAGCTCTCGTCCAGAGGCGACCTTGCCAGACTAGAGCGTTGCGACTCCCCCACGGTCCTTTCATCAATCCACCAAAGTAGGAGTAGGGTTTTACGCCTCGTGGCCGCCCAAACCTATATAAAAACTTCTCGTGTCATCACTACCGTATTGCTCTACGCTCTCCGCTCTTTGTGCAATGTACTCTTCCCCACGCCGAACCATAAGGGGCCGATGGTCCCATAGGTTGCCGTGTTATTCCATGACATCTTTGGCGCGCCAGGTAGGGGGGCGCTTGCGTAAACGCGAGAGTGTAAGTAGCGCGTCATCTTCATCATCTTCTTCATTGACGGATTCATCATCCATGATGCCAATAAAGAACACTGCGCAGTGGATTGGGAAGGAAGCAACCTTGCTCATTCGCCCGCCCTGCCCAGTTCCCATCATCTTTCTCCGTCGTGGTTGCGGTGGTGGCGGGAACAAGGACTGACGACAGCACGACAGACCCAACGGTTCAGGCAGCATGGTCACCATGCAAGCCCTGTTCGGGAAAAGGGGCAGAGTGCTAAGTTACAAGGTTCCTCTCTCCGTCACTTTCACTTATCAACAATCGAGCTACACTGGGTTTAGCATCATCAACTTCGATGAGTCCGCCCGAAACTCTGTCCAAGCATTTGCCCTACTAAGGGAAATCCTGAGTAGAGCGCTGGTGCGAATCCGTTGATTGACGCCCCAGCAAGTACGCTCCGGCAAGGCCATCCGCGTTGGCGTGACTTTTATGCCATCTGCCGTAAGATTGTTAAAAAGTGTGAAAAGGAGGAGAGAGAAACCAGTCCTGCCTTGCATCGCGTTTTGTCGCTCGTAAGATATATATGATTCCTTCCGGCACTTGCCGGAGCCGGAAAGCAACACACGGGGTGCCCTGCTTCCAAAGCACGCGGAAGCGACGAGAGGCTGCGGCTGGAGGGGGGAGGAAGCAAGGATGAAAGCTAAGTCCACGCGATCGTTGCTCCTTTATAGATCTAGAATTTGCATTTTCTTATCCCTCGGATACCAAGGGGTTTTGTATGAAGAAATCTTTTCATGTGATGGCACTTGATGGATTGTCTGCGCACCCGCTCTGTTCCGAGCCTGCTCACGGAGCGGGTGGCTGCATCAAAGACTCCTAAGGGAAAAACTTGCCAGGACATGTCTTTGCCAGCCGATGCTAAGGACCCGCTCCTCACAGCAATCACGGCGGCATATTACTGGCGGGCAAACAAAACATGTAAAAACAAACTAACCATATGAACATCCATGGAAAAACACAAGGGGATAGCATGCGTTCGGGATTGATTAAACATCAGTTCATCATGAATAAAAAAAGTATGATGTCTAAACACATGACATGCATCATATTTTTTTATAGGGCAATGCAGCAACATGAATAGTTTGAGGCCGTGCTTGGTGGCCTCATGGAGCCCTGGGAACAGAGAGCACCTTGTCAGCGTAGGGGGCAGCTTTCCTCTCAGCAACAGAAATATCAGCGCTTGACGGGAGCTTCCTGAAGCCATCAGCGAGGTTGAGTTTGGGGTGGCGATAGGCGAGATTGCTCAAGACCATGAAGAGGGCATTGCGGGCAAGCTTTCGAGACTCGCTTTCGAAAAGGGCTTCTCTTCCTTCTTCACGAGTCTTCAACCCTTCAATCAACTCGTTGAAGAAGAGCCAACTGAGAAGACTGGCCCCTCCATGCCTGATAACCCACAAGTATGGCGGATCAATTATAGGCTCTTTTGATAAGTAAGAGTGTTGAACCCAACGAGGAGCTAAAGGTAGAACAAATATTCCCTCAAGTTCTATTGACCACGGATACAACTCTATGCACGCTTGACGTTCGCTCTACCTAGAACAAGTATGAAACTAGAAGTACTTTGTAGGTGTTGTTGGATAGGTTTGCAAGAATATAAAGAGCATGTAAATAAAAACTAGGGGCTGTTTAGATAAAGACACAACTAAATTAGTTTTAATAAAGAGCTTTTTGTCAGGAGAAAGTTATTTGTCCCTAGGCAATCGATAACTAGACCGGTAATCACTATTGCAATTTTATTTGAGGGAGAGGCATAAGCTAACATACTTTCTCTTCTTGGATCATATGCACTTATGATTGGAACTCTAGCAAGCATCTGCAACTACTAAAGATCATTAAGGTAAAACCCAACCATAGCATTAAAGTATCAAGTCCTCTTTATTCCCATACGCAAACAACCTACTTACTCGGGTCTGTGCTTCTGTCACTCACGCCACCCACCATAAGCAAATCATGAACATATTGCAAACCCTACAGCGGGGATCCCTCACGCTTGCGCGGCATGGAGAGCACCATAGGACAGCACCAATAATAAAACATGCAACTCAAACCAATCACGATCATCAATTAACCCATAGGACAAAATGGATCTACTCAAACATCATAGGATAGCCATACATCATTGGGAAATAATATATAGCGTTGAGCACCATGTTTAAGTAGAGATTACAGCGGGTAAAAGAGGGGTTACACCGCTGCATAGAGGGGGGAAGAGTTGGTGATGACGGCGGTGAAGTTGTTGGTGTAGATTGCGGTGATGATGATGGCCCCGGCGGCACTCCGGTGCCACCGGAAGCGAGGGGGAGAGAGCCCCCCCCTTCTTCTTCCTTGACCTTCTCCCTAGATGGGAGAAGGGTTTCCCCTCTGGTCCATGGTCTCCATGGCGTGGGAGGGGCGAGAGCCCCTCCGAGGTTGGATCTGTCTCTCTGTCTCTCTCAGTTTCTGCGCTCCCGATTCTTCCCTTTCACCGTTTCTTTTATAAGCGGAGATCCGTAACTCCAATTGGGCTGAATTTTGGACATGATCTTTATCCGGATATTAGCTTTCTTGCGGCGAAAGAAGGGCTCCAACCGCTGTCCACGAGGGTTCTGGGCGCGCCTGACCCCCTGGGGCGCGCCCCCTGCCTCGTGGCCCCCTCGGGCATTTTCTCGTGTTGATTCTTCTTCCCGAAAATCATAAATATTCCAAAAAAATCTCCGTCAGTTTTTATCCTGTTTGGACTTAGTTTGATATGGGTTTTCTGCGAAACAAAAAACATGCAACACACATGAACTAGCAATGGGCACTGGATCAATATGTTAGTCCCAAAAATAGTATAAAAAGTTGCCAAAAGTATATGAAAGTTGTATAATATTGGCATGGAACAATCAAAAATTATAGATACGACGGAGACGTATCAGCATCCCCAAGCTTAATTCCTGCTCATCCTCGAGTAGGTAAATGATAAAAAGATAATTTTTGATGTGGAATGCTACCTAGCATAATCTTGATCATGTAATCTAATCATGGCATGAATATTAAGACACGAGTGATTCAAAGCAATAGTCTATCATTTGACATTAAGACAATAATACTTCAAGCATACTAATAAAGCAATCATGTCTTTTCAAAATAACATGGCCAAAGAAAGTTATCCCTACAAAATCATATGGTCTGACTATGCTCCATCTTCACCACACAAAGCATTCAAATCATGCACAACTCCGATGACAAGCCAAGCAATTGTTTCATACTTTTGATGTTCTCAAACCTGTTCAACTTTCACGCAATACAAGAGCGTGAGCCATGGACATAGCACTATAGGTGGAATAGAATATGATGGTAGAGGTTGTGTGGAGAAGACAAAAAAGGAGAAAGTCTCACATCGACGCGGCTAATCAATGGGCTATGGAGATGCCCATCAATTGATGTCAATGTGAGAAGTAGGGATTGCCATGCAACGGATGCACTAAGAGCTATAAGTGTATGAAAGCTCAAACTGGAAACTAAGTGGGTGTGCATCCAACTTGCTTGCTCATGAATACATCGGGCATTTGAGGAAGCCCATCATCGGAATATACAAGCCAAGTTCTATAATGAAAATTCCCACTAGTATATGAAAGTGATAACTCAAGAGACTCTCTATATGAATAACATGGTGCTACTCTGAAGCACAAGTGTGGTAAAAGGATAGTAATATTGTCCCTTCTCTCTTTTCTCTCAATTTTTTCTTTTTTTCTTTTTTTTTGTAGGCTTCTTTGGCCTCTCTCTCTTTCTTAGGGCTTCTTTGGCCACTTTTATTTTGATAACCTCACGTGGGACAATGTTCTAATAATGATGGTCATCACACTTTTATTTACTTACAACTCAATATTACAACTCGATACTAGAACAAAGATATAACTCTATATGAATGCCTCCGACGGTGTACCGGGATGTGCAATGATCTAGCGTAGCCATGACATCAAAAAACGGACAAGCCATGAAAACATCATGCTAGCTATCTTACGATCATGCAAAGCAATATGACAATAAATGCTCAAGTCATGTATATGATGATGATGGAAGTTGCATGGCAATATATCTCGGAATGGCTATGCAAATGCCATGATAGGGAGGTATGGTGGCTGTTTTAAGGAAGATATAAGGAGGCTTATGTGTTATAGAGCGTATCGTATCACGGGGTTTGGATGCACTGGCGAATTTTGCACCAACTCTCGAGGTGAGAAAGGTCAATGCACGGTACCGTAGAGGCTAGCAATGATGGAAGGGTGAGAGTGCGTATAATCCATGGACTCAACGTTAGTCATAAAGAACTCACATACTTATTGCAAAAATCTATTAGTCATCGAAACAAGTACTACGTGCATGCTCCTAGGGGGGTAGATTGGTAGGAAAAGACCATCGCTCGTCCCCGACCGCCACTCAAAAGGAAGACAATCAATAAATACCTCATGCTCCAACTTTGTTACATAACGGTTCACCATACATGCATGCTACGGGAATCACAAACCTCAACACAAGTATTTCTACAATCCACAACTACCCAGTAGCATGACTCTAATATCACCATCTTTATATCGCAAAACTATTGCAGGGAATCAAACATATCATATTCAGTGATCTACAAGTTTATGTAGGATTTTATGACTAACCGTGTGAATGACCAATTCCTGTCATTTCTCTAAATAGATATAAGTGAAGCAAGAGAGTTTAATTCTTTATACAAAAGATATGCCCACGCTCTAACAAATATAAGTGAAGCAAAAGAGCATTCTACAAATGGCGGTTTTCTATGTGAAGAGAAACAGGCAATCCAAACTTCAAATGATATAAGTGAAGCACATGAAGCATTCTATAAAGCCATACTCAAAACATATAAGTGAAGTGAAATGAGCATTCTATAAATCAACCAAGGACTATCTCATACCAGCATGGTGCATAAAAGAAAAGTGAAAACTAAATGCAAAAGACGCTCCAAGATTTGCACATATCGCATGAATGAAACGAATCCGAAAACATACCGATATTTGTTGAAAAAGATGGGATGCCTTCCGGGGCATCCCCAAGCTTAGACGCTTGAGTCTCCTTGAATATTTACTTGGGGTGCCTTGGGAATCCCCAATCTTGAGCTCTTGCCTCTCCTCCTTCTCCTCACATCGAGACCTCCTCGATCTTCAAACACTTCATCCACACAAAACTCAACAGAAAACTAGGTAAGATCCGTTAGTATAATAAAGCAAATCGCTACTCTAAGTACTGTTGCAAACCAATTCATATTTTGTTTTTGCATTTTTACTGTAATATAACTTTTCCATGGCTTAATCCACTGATATAAATCGATAGTTTTATCAAAACAAGCAAACTATGCATAAAAAACAGAATCTGTCTTAAACAGGACAGTCTGTAATAATCTGAACATTCACCATACTTCAGGTACTCCAAAAATTCTGCAAAAATTAGGAAAAATAAAAAATTTGTATAGAAAGACAGTGCAAAAAGTTTCATAACCGTTTGACGTTCCAGTAAAAAATGTAAAATCGCGCACTACAGCCAAAGTTTCTGTCCTGCACCGCACAAACCAACAAGCATTGTAAACATCCTAAAGGCAAACCTTGGCACATTATTTTTATTATACAATGGAATTGTACAAGGGGATAATTATTTTTGTTGAAAAGTTTTTGTAATCAAGATTCACAAAGTTTCCGTGAGCATGAACAAATTTCAAGGCTAGCTCCCACTTTAACAATGCTCGTCTTTCTCACTTTCGCTTTTCTTTTTGAAAAAGTTTTAGGTTCCCCCTTTATTTTTTTTGGTTTTAAACTTTATAAAAGCACTCAACAGAAATAAATGAATCTCTAAAAATTCTGGGGTGTCTCCCTGGCAGCGCTTTCTTTAAAGCCATTAAGCTAGGCATATAGTGCTCATGTAATGGATCCACCTGGATCCCAAGGTATATCAAAGCCAATTTGAATTAGCAATGATTTGGCATTTAGTAGTGAGCACAAAGCAACATATATCAAGCATGACGAAGTCTAACTCTCTTCCTATGCATCGGCATGTCATAAAAGAACAATTCATGCACACAAAGTAAAGGCCAATGCATAGTATAAACAGTTTCTTGCAATTTTATCATGTGGGAAACATAGAGAGGTCGAGATATAGTTCCTCTCTCATAATAATTGCAAGAAGGAGCAGCAAGCACATACATATTATATTCATCAAAATCATCATGTGCAACGGTAAAAGGCAACCCATCAATATAATCCTTAATAAGGGCAAACTTCTCCGATATAGTGTAGTCGGGAGAATTCAAAAAGATAATAGGACTATCATGTGTGGGTGCAATAGCAACAATTTCATGTTTAACATAAGGAACTATAGCAAGTTCATCTCCATAACTATAATTCATATTGGCATCTTGGCCACAAGCATGGCAAGCATCATCAAAAAGGGATATTTCAAAAGAATCAACGGGATCATAACAATCACCATAGCATTCATCTTTCGGTAAGCATGAAGGGAAATTAAACAATGTATGAGTTGAAGAATTACTCTCATTAGAAGGTGGGCACGGGTGATCAATCCGCTCTTCTTCCTTTTGTTCTTCGCTCTCCTCCTCATCTTTTTCATCCAATGAGCTCACAATGTCATTAATTTCTTCTTCCATAGACTCCTGCAAAATATTAGTCTCTTCTTGGACAACGGAGACTCTCTCAATAAAATCATCAATATCGGAATTGAATTCATAATTCTCATAGCAATGTTTAAGTATAGCAAAATTTTCAGGTCTATAAACTGAATCATCAAAATCTTCAAACTCTTTAAACAGAGATTCAATTTCATAAGCACCCATAAAAGCAACAAATTCTTCTATTTGTTCCACATCATAGTAATCATATATACCATTAGCATAAGATGCCTAGGTTTTATCATCATTAAATTTGCATGAAAAGGGAAGGTGTGGAGCCTTCATCCTAGAGCAACAAGTATAATCATATCTCAAGCATAGTTCCCGAGCATACCAATGCAACATATGAATTTGATCCCATAATTGTTGAGTCAAGCGATAATCCCTAAAGTATTCACGTTGATCCAACGTGTCTCCCATTACATAATTGAATGGGGTTTTCTCAGGATTATCAAAGTAGTACATAATATTTTTCTAACCGGCATCGAGGGTTTTAGGAGGTTCCCCATCTCCATGAGTAGCAAGTACACCTAATTTTTTTTGGTATTTCGTGTTCCATATCCATAACTAAAGATAGAGAACAACTTAGAACAGCAAATAAAAACTACTTTAGTGATAAAGCAAACAAGCACACACGAGAATATTCACCCCACGCTATAACTCCCCGACAACGGCGCCAGAAAAAGGTCTTGATAACCCACAAGTATAGGGGATCAATTTTAGCCTCTTTCGATAAGTAAGAGTGTCAAACCCAATGAGGAGCTAAAGGTAGAACAAATATTGCCTCAAGTTCTATCGACTTCCGATACAACTCTACGCACGCTTGACGTTCGCTCTACCTAGAACAAGTATGAAACTAGAAGTACTTTGTAGGTGTTGTTGGATAGGTTTGCAAGAATATAAAGAGCACATAAATAAAAACTAGGGGCTGTTTCGATAAAGACACAACTAAATTAGTTTTAGTAAAGAGCTTTTTGTCACGAGAAAGATATTTGTCCCTAGGCAATCGATAACTAGACCGGTAATCACTATTGCAAATTTATTTGAGGGAGAGGCATAAGCTTACATACTTTCTCTTCTTGGATCATATGCACTTATGATTGGAACTCTAGCAAGCATCTGCAACTACTAAACATCATTAAGGTAAAACCCAACCATAGCATTAAAGTATCAAGTCCTCTTTATTCCCATACGCAAACAACCTACTTACATGGGTTTGTGCTTCTGTCACACACGCCACCCACCATAAGCAAATCATGAACATATTGCAAACCCTACAACGGGGATCCCTCACGCTTGCGTGACACGGAGAGCACCATAGGACAGCACCAATAATAAAACATGCAACTCAAACCAATCACGATCATCAATTAACCCATAGGACAAAACGGATCTACTCAAACATCATAGGATAGCCATACATCATTGGGAAATAATATATAGCGTTGAGCACCATGTTTAAGTAGAGATTACAGCGGGTAAAATAGGGGTTACACCACTGCATAGAGAGGGGAAGAGTTGGTGATGACGGCGGTGAAGTTGTTGGTGTAGATTGCGGTGATGATGATGGCCCCGGCAGCACTCCGATGCCACTGGAAGCGAGGGGGAGAGAGCCCCCCTCCTTCTTCTTCTTCCTTGACCTTCTCCCTAGATGGGAGAAGGGTTTCCCCTCTGGTCCATGGTCTCCATGGCGTGGGAGGGGCGAGAGCCCCTCCGAGAATGGATCTGTCTCTCTGTCTCTCTCTGTTTCTGCGCTCCCGATTCTGCCCTTTCACCGTTTCTTTTATAACCCGAGATCCGTAACTCCAATTGGGCTGAATTTTGGACACGATCTCTATCCAGATATTAGCTTTCTTGTGGCGAAAGAAGGGCTCCAACCGCCTTACGGGGTGTCCACGAGGGTCCAGGGCGCGCCCCCCTGCCTTGTGACCCCCTCAGGCATCGTCTCGCGTTGATTCTTCTTCCCAAAAATCATAAATATTCCAAAAAAATCTCCGTCAGTTTTTATCCCGTTTGGACTCCGTTTGATATGGGTTTTCTGCGAAATAAAAAACATGCAACAGACAGGAACTGGCACTGGGCACTGGATCAATATGTTAGTCCCAAAAATAGTATAAAAAGTTGGCAAAAGTATATGAAAGTTGTATAATATTGGAATGGAACAATCAAAAATTATGGATACGACAGAGACGTATCAATGCCTATCATTGCAATTTGGGCAGTGAGGCGCTCAGTGATGTCAACCAGGCTCTTGATCCAAAGGTCGACCTGCTCTGATTGGTTCGCCAGCTTGTCATCTACGTCCTTTCGAAGGGCTCTTGCGTTCTCCAAGTCCTTTATCAACTGCTTCTCGCAAACCCCGCTGGACTGAACCGAGCTCTGTAGGGTGCCGATTCTGGCCTTCATGTCAGCAATAGTGCCATTGGCAGTCTCAAGATTTTGGCTCTTGGAGGAGAGCTGCGATTGCACCTCCTTCAGAAGGATCTATGCTTTCTGCGCCTCCTCCTTGGGAGCCATGGTTTCCATGGTGCTCCCGGCAAGCTCCTCTGTCAGTGTGGCCACTTGTTGATCAAGATCAGCTTTGGCAATGGATGCCACGGCAAGTTCATTAGCAATCTTCTTCAGCTGAGTGGCAGAGTCGATGGAGAGTGCATCGAGGGTCGCCTTGTGCTTGTCCTCCAACTCCTTGGTGCATTGTTGGACAAGGGCCTCCAGTTCCTCATCTTTGTCGTGAAGGGTGGCCTCGAGTTTCTCTTCCCGGGAAGAGATATGCTTCTCCCTGACATTCAAGAGCGTTGCGCGCTCCGCCAGACGGGCCTTCCGAGCAATGACATCCTCCTTTTGCCATGGAGTGTGATAGCCTAGCTTAATAGGGATGATAGACTACTCATATCAATAAGGAATTCCTTCTTTTCTGGAAGCCAATTCAGACAGAACTCCGAAGTTAAGCGTGCTCAGCTTGGAGTAATTTCAGGATGGGTGACCGACTGGGAAGTTGCTCCCGGGTGCGCATGAGTGAGGCCAAAGTACGCAGAAAAGACTAGTATTGATCTGTGGGGCTAGTCTAGATCCCGCCCGGAGTAACGACCACCGGCGGGTGTGTCCGGGGTGTTACAAGTTGGTATCAGAGATGACCCTCGCGGTTACACGGATGTTTGCGGACAGGTGCGCAGTCATGCTGTTCATGACGTTTGTGACCCGTCGTGGCACATGGCATGGCACATGTACCGGACTGGATGCACAAACGTATGTGCCAAGAGGGAACGTTCCTATGGCCCGACGAGGACGTGGTTCCTCTGAGTGAGGGTGTATGTGATAGCATGACTTAATAGGGATGATAGACTACTCATATTAATAAGGAATTCCTTCTTTTCCGGAAGCCCATTCGGACAGAGCTCCAAAGTTAAGCGTGCTTAGCTTGGAGTAATTTCAGGATGGGTGACCGAACGGGAAGTTGCTCCCGGGTGTGCACGAGTGACGAGAAAGTTCACAGAAAAGACTAGTATTGATGTTTAGGGCCAGTCTAGATCCCGCTAGGAGTAACGACCACCGGCAGGTGTGTCCGGGGCGTTACAAGTTGGTATCAGAGCCGACCCTCGCGGTTACACAGATGGTTGCGGACAGGTGCGCGGTCATGTTGTTCATGATGTTTGTGACCCGTCGTGGCACACGACATGGCACATGTACCGGACTGGATGCACAGACGTATGTGCCAAGAGGGAACGTTCCTATGGCCCGACGAGGACGTTGGTTCCTCTTAGTGGGGTGTATGTGATAGCCTGGCTTAATAGGGATGATAGACTACTCATATCCATAAGGAATTCCTTCTTTTCCGGAAGCCCACTCGGACAGAACTCCATAGTCAAGCATGCTCAGCTTGGAGTAATTTCAGGATGGGTGACCGACCGGGAAGTTGCTCCCGGGTACGCACAAGTGAGGACAAAGTGTGCAGAAAAGACTAGTATTAATTTGTGGGGCCAGTCTAGATCCCGCAAGGAGTAACGACCACCGGCGGGTGTGTCCGGGGCGTTACATGGAGATCGTCTCCTGCTGCCGCAAAAGGACTTGGAACTGCTTCCCTTATCAGGCAACTCACTTCCCTTATCCCTCAGCTTCTGGTCCACACTGTTAGCAGAGTTGCGCTGCTCCTTGAGTGCGTGTCATTTCTGGCCGAACTGGTTCTGCATTTCTTTAATGCATGCAGCCAGGGATTCTAGAAAAGACAAGTCCATGACAGCGTCGACTGAATCATCAGCTTCTCCAACCAGCTGAGACAGTGGTGCCATGATGTGCTGGATCTCCTCATCTAGCTCTGCACTCGTTGTTGCTGAAGATCCAGGAGATCCGAGACCAGGTTGGGCCAGCACCAGTGCCAGATGGCTTGATGTAACATCCCAAATTTTCAATTTGGAATGTTATACATTAGATCATCATTGCATATCATATTTTATTGCATTTTGGTTTGATCCTAGAAATTCTACGCAACTCAAGGACCCACGGAGAGAGAGTTGGGGATTTCATTATTTTCATATTCGAGATTTTCTCGAATTTTTCAAAAGAGGATCGTTTGATTTTAGTTATTTCTTCTCTGAAATATTTCTTTTATTAAAATAAAAGAGAGAGGATAAAATGACTTCCTAGAAATAAAGAAATGTCATAGATTTAATATTAAAATCAAATAAGATTTTTATTCGGAGTTTTATCGCTATTTTATTTGAATTAGGAAAAAATATGCGTTTTTCAAAATTGCAATTTAGGCCCAATTAAATGTTCACCTTGTCCGGCTTATTTTTAGAGGACGGGGAAAATTTATTTCGGGATTTTTGAGTCCGTTTAGTATTTCATTTCTTTCTTTTTCTGCATGTCGGAATTATTTAAAAAAAAGAAAAAAAAGTCAAACCGACTCCGGGCCGTACCCGAGCGGGACTCCGACCGGGGGCCTTTATAAGCCGCCCCGCCCCGAGCCGCCGACGCCCACCCGAGCTGCCAGCCCAACCCGCGCCGCCGCCCAAACCCTAACCCTAACCGTCGCCCGCGCCGCCGCCGCCGACCCGCTGCCCGCGCTGCCTCGCCGGAGCCGCCCGCCGCCGCCACCGTCGCCGGATCCGACGAAGGTAGGCACACCGCCGCCGCCACGGTTTTCGTTAGAAAACAGTCGTTTTTTTAAGAACTCGCGGTTTATTTTTTTAGATCGGTTTATTTTATTTTTTTCGGTTTAGTTATATAGCGGACGCCCGTTCGTTCGTTCGTTTTAACGAACGGTTTTCACCATTTAACCGCAGACATCGAACGTTCGTTCGTTAGCCTGTTCGTCAGTTTTTCTTTTTCTCGGATTTTCCGCGATTATTTTCGATTGCGATTTCTGATCCGATTTTCGTTCGAGTATAACTTTTCGCTCGTTTATCGGAATCAGGCGATTCAAGCGCCTAGAGTTTCGTCTCGAAACCCTCTTCCTATTTAACCAACTTAAACAAGTTTTTGCTACTGTAAAATTTGACTTTAGTCCAGATTAGTAAACGAAGCTAGTTTCTTTCGCCGTTTGAGTTTTGTTGCTTTGTTTGATTTGATTCTTTTTGCAAACCGGAGTTCTTAAGTTGAACTTTCTGGTTAGATCTCTTATTTGAGTTTTACCCGTGCCCTTGCTTGATTGCTTATTGTATGCTTGTTTGTTTGCGATAGAGTACTCGGAGTGCGATGCGTGCTACTACGAGTCTCTAGGTTTCGCGGATCATCAACAAGGCAAGTAACACTTTGATCATACCTCTTTACTACCCAGTTTTATTGCATTAGATCAACCCTCAAACATTGCATGGTTAGGATCTGATTTAAATTGTGGGTTTGGGAAGTAGATGAGGTAGTACCTATTCAACTGTTTATTATCAAACCCTGGGAGTTACTTCTACGTTATGCTTATACTGCTATGCTATGCTCGTAGACGTGGATTGGGTTTGAGTGTATCCATGACAGATGTGAGATTGTTAATTAATGGTTCAACTTAAGGTGGCAACTTAAATACACATTTGGGTGGATTGAGGCACCTGGGGAACCCAATGATTGCATGTATTTTTGGGAATCCCGGGGTACCGTGTGATTCTCCTATGGACTGCCACCCAGGCTCAAAGGGATCATGAGATTATTCATGCTAGAAACTTCCGTGTGCAGCCACAAGCTATTATGGGCTCTAGCATAGTTGATTAAGTCGTGTGAACTCTTAAAGTGGTAGACTAGCAGATGTAGGGGATGTAGGTGGTACTGTCTACCCATCGTAAGGTGCTAACGCTTCTGAAAGACTGTGGCTTGGTCATCCGTTTCTCAAACACCATGTAGTGCGAGAAATCCAACGCAGGAGATCGAGTCTTGTGGGGTAAAGTGCGCAAACCTCTGGAGAGTGTACAAACTAATCATGGTTAGCCGTGTCCCCGGTTATGGACAATCTTGAGTATCTGGTTCTTGGATTATCATGTTGGCCTCATCACTACCTAATTATTCTTGATGGGTTGTTAATGATTACTTTTAATTGGGATTGAGAGGGGGTTTACCTTCTCAATGTTTTCAACAAACCTTGTAGTTAAATAAAATATATTCCTTTGTAGTAGGGAAAAATTGGCTTTTCGCAAAACATATTAACCATACAACCTCCACCAGCCATATATGCATATAGTGATAGCATTATTCTGTTCATTACTCTTTTGTGTTACATTGCCAGCATATTCCATGTGCTGACCCGTTTTCGGGCTGCAACGTATCATGTTGCAGACTTTTCAGATGATGAGTAAGGAGCCCTAGGTCGTGGTCTTTCACTCAGTGATGCCGTTGGAGTTGATGGACTCACTTTATCTTCCAAGCCTTCCGCTGTTATCGTTTTAGATGGCCTTAAGCCATATTTATTGTAATAAGTTCTCTTTTGAGACATTCGATGTAATAAGTGTGTGATTGCTACTCTGTTATAAATCCTTCAAGTACTGTGTGTGTCAGCATTACCGATCCAGGGATGACACTTATGCACAGAGATCAGACTGTTTGAGGTCTGGTCGCTACAAAGATGGTATCAGAGCACACGCTGACTGTAGGACACGACCACTAAGCTAAAGCCCTAGATCACTACTCTCTTCTCATTTCTAACTCCTCTCCATTTTCTACTCTTTAGGATGGCGGATGCAAGGATCAAGTTCATGCAACCGGATGAAGACACCCCATTTGGACGCCACTTGAAGGAAGTCACTAGGTACCTGAACATCGGAATACCAAGCTTCACCGGGACCTACAACGCCACTCTACCAGAAGAGGAGCGCTGGATGATTCAAGTTCAAGTTCCAGGAAGGACATTCACGCCAGTCACGGAGCCCATAGAGTTTTCCTTTGATGCACCAACCTGGAGTCTAGGAAAGAGTATGGCAGCTCACATTACCATGGGACGCATTGGAGAAGTTTACCATCAGGATCTCAAGGATACTATCTACCAGATTTGTGGGCGCCGAGATGAGCAATGGGAGATGATCAGCACCAGGAAGGATAGATCGATTGCCTCTTTCATCCAGGAGTTAAACCAGCACATTCGACGCCAGGAGAACCAGATGTGCATAGGCATGACAGATTTGAAGAAGGCGATGACAAGGATCACAGAACTGGAGGAAGAACTCAAGGCTGCACGCGAGGATTATACGGAGGAAATTGTCGTACTAGTGGAGAAGAATGACGACCTGACAAGGAAGCTAGGAGTTTTCATGGGAGACCCGGCGCCAGGAGGAGAAGATGACGATTCCACTTGCCCGGAGAACTACATCATCATCAATGACACTGACTCGGACCCCGACGATAGCGATGATGACTATGTTGATGAAGCTGGAGCAGATATCATGGAGTCTTCGACCGAGCAATTTTTCTAGTCGACCACCATATCAGTAGTAGTATTCCACCATGTATATAGTATAGTCCAAGCACTTTTGTAACGATAGTTCTAGAGCGATTGTATGCCCTTGTTTGATTTGATTGAGTGATATGTTTGTGTTTGTCTCATGTGCATATGGGTAGTGTTTTCCCTCTAGACCTCATTCTATTCCATTTTCTCATCTTTTCTAAACCCAGAAGATGCCTCCAAGACGCGACAATGGATTTGCTCTCCCACCGGAGCTCACTCAGTTGATCCAGCAGCAGAATGCATTGATGCAGTTGCTAGTCCAGAATCGGAACCAGGGGACCAACAACAACAACAACAACAACCCACCACCACCACCACCAGTTGATCACTTAGCCCATTTTCTTAGGCTGAATCCGCCGATGTTCTCCAGTAGCACTGAGCCGATTGTTGCAGATGATTGTCTTCGTAAGATTGAAAGGGAGTTGACCACTGCAGGATGCACAGATGCGGAGAGAGTGCGTTTTGCCGCACATCAGCTTGATGGACCCGCAGCATCTTGGTGGGAGAATTTCATAGTCACTTACCCTATTGACACTGTGACATGGGACCAGTTCCAGCAGGCTTTTCGCACTGCCCATGTTTCAGCAGGAGCTATGGCCATGAAGAAGCGTGAGTTTCGCAACTTACGCCAAGGAGGGCGCGCTGTTGGCCAATATGTGGATGAGTTTAGTAAGCTAGCACGTTATGCCCCAGATGACGTCGCTCCAGATGCGGCTAAGAAGGAGAAGTTTTTGGAAGGACTGAATGATGAGCTGAGCATGCAGATGATGGTGGAAAATTTCAATAACTATCAGGAGTTGGTGGATAGAGCTCTCATGCTTGAAGGGAAGCAGCAGCAGATTGACAGCCGCAAGAGGAAGTATGGACAAGGGAAGTATAATTCTGGAGCCGAGCAGAGACCCCGTTACACCCCGAACTCAGGAGGACTTGTTCATAACCATGGAGGCCACACTCATAATGGAGGAAGTTCGCACAATCATAGTGGCCCCAAGAATGGTAATGGTAATGGAGGAAGTAGCGGACAAAACCGTTCCAACCTGGCAACACCCGCCACGAAGGATCTAAGCCACGTAACTTGCTACAAATGCCAGAAGACCGGACATTACGCCAATGAATGTCCTGAAGCCAAGAATGAAAATGGCAATGGAAGCTCTGGGAAGAAGCCCAACCCTTTCAACAGGGGACAAGTGAACCACGTTAATGTGGAGGAGGTTGAAGCCCAGCCAGATGCAGTAATAGGTAAGTTTTTGGTTAAGTCATTTACTGCAGTCGTACTTTTTGATACTGGTGCATCGCATTCATACATATCAAGGGGATCCGTGGATAAGTTTAAACTGCCAACCCAAGCCCTTAGGTCACCCATGTTAGTAACCTCGCCAGGAGCAGAATATATGGCTAGCCTATCGTGTGATCGGTTACCATTAAGGATTGGTAACTACTTGTTTCCCTCGGACCTAATAGTATTGGAGTCACAAGGACTGGATGTGATATTAGGCATGGATTGGTTATTGAAGTATGGAGGGAACATTGACTGCGCCAGTAAATCGATTTTTCTTACCACCCCAGAAGGAAGAAGGATCAAGTATGTATCTCGGCATGTGCCGAATAGGACTCAAGCAAATTCCTTATCAGGAGTTGTACAGGAGGAAGTACCAGTGGTGAAGAATTTTCTGGATGTATTTCCAGAAGAGTTGCCAGGCATGCCACCAGATAGAGACATTGAGTTTTTGATTGAGCTTTTTCCAGGGACAGGGCCAATATCTAAGAGACCGTACAGAATGCCCGCAAAGGATTTAGAGGAAATTAAGATGCAAATTAAGGAGTTACTGGATAAAGGTTATATTCGCCCAAGTTCGTCACCTTGGGGATCCCCAGTACTTCTAGTGGAAAAGAAGGATGGATCGTTGAGGATGGTTGTTGATTATCGAGGATTGAATGAAGTGACGATCAAGAACAAATACCCACTGCCGATGATCAATGATTTGTTTGACCAGCTGCAATGAGCAAAGGTGTTTTCCAAGATCGATTTGCGATCAGGGCATCACTAGCTGAAGATTCGAGAGCAGGACATACCTAAGACAGCTTTTACAACGAGGTAGGGGTTGTATGAATATACCGTTATGTCATTTGTTCTGACTAACACACCTGCCTATTTTATGAACATGATGAACAAAGTGTTTATGGAGTTTTTGGATAAGTTCGTTGTGGTGTTCATTGATGACATTCTGGTCTACTCGAAGAATGAAGAAGAACATAAAGAGCATTTGCGTTTGGTACTTGGTAAGCTCAGAGAACATCAGTTATACGCCAAGTTCAGCAAGTGCGAGTTTTGGCTGAAGGAAGTTGGATTTCTTGGACATGTTATATCCGGGTAAGGAATAGCAGTAGACCCCACCCAGGTTGTCACTGTGACAAATTGGGAGTCACCCACGTCAGTTGGAGAGATCCGGAGTTTTCTTGGACTTACAGGATACTACCGGAGGTTCATTGAGAATTCCTCAAAGATTGCAAAGCCTATGACGGAGTTGTTGAAGAAAGACACCAAATTTAATTGGACTGAGGAATGTGAGGCCAGTTTTCAGGAGTTGAAGAAACGTTTGGTTACATCACCAGTGTTGATTCTGCCAGATCAATGCAAGGATTATGAAGTATATTGCGACGCTTCTCGTCGAGGACTTGGAGCCGTACTTATGCGGGAGGGAAGAGTTGTTTCATATGCCTCACGACAGCTTAAACCGCATGAGTTAAATTATGCTACGCATGATTTTGAGTTAGCAGCCGTAGTGCATGCGTTGAAGACATGGAGACATTTTCTCATCGGAAACCATTGTGAGGTATACACGGATCACAAGAGTTTGAAGTATATCTTCACGCAAAAGGAGTTGAGTCTCAAGCAGAGGAGATGGTTGGAGCTTATTAAGGATTATGATATGAGATTGCATTATCATCCCGGAAAGGCTAACGTAGTAGCCGATGCATTGAGCCGCAAAAGTCATGTCAGTACACTCATGACCGGAGAGTTACCCAAGGAGTTAGCAGATGACCTTCACAAGCTATGTTTGGAGATAGTTCCGAGAGGCTACGTAGCAGCATTGGAGAATCAGTCTACTTTGATGGATAAGATCAGAGAAGCTCAGAAGACGGACAAGGAGATTGCCGAGATGAAGGAAAGAATGAGTAAAGGAAAAGCTAAAGGATTTCGTGAGGATGAGGACGATACCTTATGGTTTGAGGACCGCGTATATGTGCCAAATGATCAGGAGATCAGGAAGTTGATTCTGCAAGAAGCCCATGATTTTTCCTATTCGATTCACCTAGGAAATACCAAGATGTATCTGGATTTGAAGGATAGTTTCTGGTGGACCGGAATGAAGAAGGATATTGCAGAGTATGTAGCAGTTTGTGATGTATGTCGGAGAGTGAAGGCAGAACATCAGAAGCCAGCCGGATTGCTACAACCATTGTTGATACCTGAATGGAAGTGGGATAAGCTAGGCATGGATTTTATCACGGGATTACCCAGGACTCGTTCAGGCTATGACTCGATATGGGTTGTAGTCGATCATTTGACGAAAGTAGCTCATTTCATCCCAGTAAAGACCACTTACACCAGTGCTAAGTTGGCAAAGATATACATGACCAGGATCGTATGTCTGCATGGAGTTCCGAGGACCATTGTATCGGATAGAGGAACCCAGTTTACTTCAAAGTTTTGGAATCAGTTGCATGAAACTTTGGGAACCAGGCTAGAGTTTAGTACAACTTTTGACCCGCAGACAGATGGACAGACTGAGAGAGTAAATCATATTTTGGAGGACATGTTGAGAGCTTGTGCGCTAGACTATGGATCTAGTTGGGACGATAATTTGCCTTATGCAGAGTTCTCATACAACAACAGCTATCAAGCCAGTTTGAAGATGGCCCCTTTCGAAGCACTGTACGGAAGAAGGTGCAGAACACCGTTGTTGTGAGACGAAGTTGGAGATCGACAGTTGTTTGGACCAGATTTGATTAAAGAGTCTGAAGAGAAGGTTAAGCTGATTCGCGATAGACTCAAGGTAGCCCAGTCCAGGCAGAAGAGTTGTGCGGATTCTAAACGCAAGGAGACAGTTTACGAAGTTGGAGACAGAGTGTATCTTCGTGTATCCCCACTTCGAGGAGTGAAGCGCTTTGGAGTTAAGGGAAAGTTAGCGCCACGTTTTGTGGGACCATACAGAGTTTTGGAACGTATGGGAGAAATTTCCTACAAGTTGGAATTACTCGAAGGATTGTCCGGAGTTGACGATGTGTTCCACGTTTCTCAGTTGAAGAAGTGCCACGCAGAGATGGCTGATATTCCTCTGAGAGATACAGTGCCGCTGGAAGCAATACGGTTGGATAGTGACTTGACATATGAGGAGAAACCGGTCAAGATACTCGAATTTGCCAGCCGAGTTACGCGCAATAAGGTTACCAAGTTTTGCAAGGTTCAGTGGAGTCACCATACCGAAGATGCAGCCACCTGGGAACGAGAGGAAGACCTACGGAAGGATCACTCTCACCTATTTTCTAGCCAACCCGAATCTCGAGGGCGAGATTCATCTTAAGGGGGGTAGGTTTGTAACATCCTAAATTTTCAATTTGGAATGTTATACATTAGATAATCATTGCATATCATATTTTTATTGCATTTTGGTTTGATCCTAGAAATTCTACGCAACTCAAGGACCCACGGAGAGAGTTGGGGATTTCATTATTTTCATATTCGAGTTTTTCTCGAATTTTTGAAAAGAGGATCGTTTGATTTTAGTTATTTTTTCTCTGAAATATTTCTTTTACTAAAATAATAGAGAGAGGATAAAATGACTTCCTCAAAATAAAGAAATATCAGAGATTTAATATTAAAATCAAATAAGATTTTTATTCGGAGTTTTATCGCTATTTTATTTGAATTAGGAAAAAATATGCGTTTTTAAAAATTGCATTTTAGGCCCAAATAAATGTTCACCTTGTCCGACTTATTTTTGAGGATGGGGAAAATTTATTTCAGAATTTTTTGAGTCAGTTTAGTATTTCTTTTCTTTCTTTTTCTGCACGTCGGAATTATTAAAAAA